>NW_015113117.1:177931-211410 GCF_001443285.1 Poecilia latipinna | reverse complement strand
ATTTATTGATACTTTATAATTATTTATATGTATACTTATACTTAGTCATAATATATTATCTTAGTATTCCTTTAATTGTGTTAAACTATTTTAATGTATTGAGTTCTGCTCCTGGACAAGGAATTTTAAATACACCATCCACCTACTACAATGTTTAAAATAAAAAAATATATTCAGCAAACACCAGGAAAATATACATTGTTGTGGTGACATGACCCAAGTTAGTTTAGTCAGATATTTGAAAAAGTTATATTTTGTGTATATTTTATTCAAATTTCGTGCTTTATCCATAGGACCTCTTTTGTCCCTATTCTCAAGAATCACTGAAATAAAAAAGAATCAATAAATATTCAGACAGACTTGTATCAGAAACCTGTTGATGGGGACAAAAAACAATGTGCCTTCAAGTTGTAATGCTTTATTGGAAGTTTAATCAAATATGAATGAAACTGTATGTTTTATTCAATGTATAATTTTGATCATGTGAGAATACCAATACACATAAATATACTTTTTTAGATGTAAATTCATATAATCTTTTATGTAGGAAGATTTCATTTGAGAATAACAGTTGAAGTCCCAAAAAACTAATAATAACACTTGTCTGACATTTCTTCCGACCCACAAGAGCCTTAAAATGTCCTTCAGTGAGCCGTTCCAATTTGCAGCCTAATCGGATGTCACAGCTGGATCCGAGGGGAATTATCTGGCCTCCCAATCTCTATCTCCACCCACAGGTTGACATTGTGCCTTATTCACTGTGTCTCAGAGTAACTTCATATTTGACCTCTACTTGTTCAGTCTACAAAATAGAGTGAAGTCCCTGTTTGGGCAGTAACTAGAGCACTGCACATTTAATCACATTTTTCAGTCAACTAGAGACTTGACCCTTCATAGTATATGTTTACATTTTAATCAGTTGGCTTTAAAAAGCAGCCTCAAGTTAATCAGGCCTTGAGGACTGAATTTATAGACCCCCGGTTTAAAATCAAATATGAAATAGCCTTTTTAATAATGGGAAAATTTTATATTTAACCTGCTGTAACACTATTTATCCTGTCATGTATGCTGGTGTAATAAAAAAAATGTTAGGTGGTTTTAAAAATGAGAAAATGAAGGGGACTCTGTAGATGGACATATGAATCATACCCATCAATGTACATGACGTGTATTGGGATCAAGGATGTTGGGAAGGTTTTTTTATTTATTTATTACAGTCTCATTTTGTTGTTTTGAGATACAACTGACCTAGAGATGAAGGCTTGGGAATAAAATGTTAATGCTCCATAAGTGCTTAAAACAGAAGTTGTCAAATAATTATTTGTCAAATGAATCGAATGTAAGTCGTGTCACTTTCAAGCATCTAGAAACCAGGTGAGAAAAGCACCTGTAAACAGTAAAATTAGATTGATGAGTGTTATTATTGCATCATTCTATATTTTAGCTGCAGTTGCATCAGTTCTGCAGCAGAGCTGCACAGGCCATCAGAGCTGCAGCCTCCCTTAGCTGATGAACATTATATATATACTACAACCTTATTTTTTATGGCATAATACTTTCCTATGTCACTGACAGGAAAGGTGGCCAGAAAATAGAATAATGACTGCCTGCATTGATCAATGTAAAGCCAAAAAAAATGAAATTTAAATTGTTTCATCCAGGTTTTTATTGTAATAAAAATGTAATTGTAATGCCAATCAGGCACAGATCTTGCAGTTCATATGCAACAAAATCTAGACCCTTCTCAACGATCCACAGTTTCTGTGCTAGACATGAATGACTGTTTCTCACTGCTCTTGTTTGGAGCTAGCATTATGCTAGTTACTGCTCATTAGAAAACGATCAGCTTCTGATCCTGTTACTTTGCCTTGGTCTGCCTGCAGTGCATGTGGATCGGTATTTCAGTGAAGCATCTTCATGGTGGGAGATATCTAAAGATCACTCTGTAGTTTCCTAATTCTCAACTACTCTCAATGATAGCATATTATTTGTGATAATAGAAGGAATTAACTTTGTAATTAGTCTTGCCTTTTAGAGTTGAAATCTTTAGCATTGCTACATTGATGAACTTACAGTTTATGGTGTTTTACTTCTGCCTCCAGGGCAAAATATGTGATGATCCTCCAGTTTGTGTTTTAAAATATTTTCTTTTATGTCAAAATTGAATTTTGTCCAAGTGATTTTCTCTTTGCATGCGATATTCACAATAACCTGTGCAGGTTCTTTAACATTAAGTCATATATAAGTAATAAGTTAATCTAGTTTTGAGTTTTAATCTAGTCGCCTCTTGATGTATTGAAATTTTGCTTTCACAACTATGAAATATCACAAATTAATACACTAAAGCTTTAGGTCCACATCGTCCATCACTACTCCAAAGATGTTACATGAAAACAGACACTCTTTACTAATTATGTAACTTTTCATTCTTTGTTCAGAAACAAAATGCTCTGGTATTATGAACACATGCAGCTTATGAGTCCCTGTCATTGTGTAGAGCCATGCCAACAGACCAAGGCATGGCAAGGGTAAAGGATGCAGGTCATGTTCTGCGTGGCGTTTGTGTGTTAGTGTGCTTGAGCCTCTGCATTGATCGACCACTAAGACCCCTTGAACACAATGAAGGAAGTATTGATTGGCCAGGTGTTTCAAAGCCGCTCACACCCTGATAACAGGACCTTCCACCCGTGTTGTTAAAAACCTTACGCCTCTCCTCTACGGACTTACACTCTCCTGCAAACAAACTGCTCAATGCTGCAAGCATTAACTTTGAATGATACAAGATCTATAGCTTTTCCTTTAAAAACAAAGTTACAATCTGGATTCAATAAGTAAATGGCTATAGTCGCATACTAATTTAGTATTTTAAAGTAAGGTTGTCTCTTCTGGAAGCCACACTGAACTCAAGGTCAAACAACAGATCTGAAAACAGAGGGATCACTTAAAAAAATTACAGAGCCTCAGGAGTTGCTGTAATAAATCATATTTTATCAGTGTTTGGCTCAGTTTGGCTTGTAACTCACTATTTCAGCTCTGTGCAGTAGAAGGCCAGGCAGTAAAGCCCTAACCTCAAGGACGGTTTTTACACAAGTCCGTCCTAGCTCTGTTAACAGTCTGCAACAGTGGAGATTAAATGACTTGGCAAGTTTCATTCCAACAATAATGCAGTGAACATTTTAGTAGATCACAAAGTGTTCAAAAGCAAAAATAGCCTGTAGGAAATGCTACTGTATGATAAGGTAATTTAATTTGCAGGGGAGACCAGGGTGTACAGATAAGCCTGTGATGTTGTTCTTAGGTTAATGTTGACGAAAAGAGGTTGTGAAAAGTGATTTTCAGGGAACAAAAGGAAACGTTTCAAATCATGAGGAAGCAAAGGAATACAGAACAAAGAAGTTCAAGGAGAAAGGAAAAGGCTGCAGTGTATGTATTAAAATAGCCTGGCAATGGATAAAAGAAAGAAAAACTAACAGTCTGGGACATCTGCAAATGTAAAAAAGAAAAACATATAACCTGCTGTCATTATGTCTTTATTTCAAAGAGAATCTCTTTGACTGTTAATAAATTATAACATTTCCACTACTTTTTATCAACCACCATGGCTGAAGGGAGCCATGACTCTTCTAACGATCTCTCCAGGATGTGTGTGTTTCCCCCTCAGGCCACTATTTGTAAGTGCATGTTTTATAGTTATATGTCTTAACATCTTCAAGCAGTAAAAAAGTGGAAAATCTGTGAGAAAACACTGTTATAGTGCAAGCACTCACACACTTCTCTCATAACACAGTTTTTGCGATCTCTTGTTAAAAATAAATGTACATTTCATTATCTTAAGTCCTTATGATATATTTTTGGAATGTGTAATTTTATGTAGAAACAAAACAAACAAAATAAAAATATCAAAATATACATATGAAAGTCAACAGTCCCTCCATTCAGTTGATAGTGGGACCAGCTTTGGGAGCAATTACAGCTTTTAGTCATTTTGGCTTTGACTCAAAGTTGTGCAGGTTAGATTTGGGTGGTTTATTCTGCATCTGTGATCAATTACATCGGAATTACACATTTATATTCTCACCTCCTAAAAAGCTTTGGATGCTTCCAGACTTACTCCCTTTAGGAACAACTTCCTCCATTTGACATCCACCGCCTGCAATCCCTGGACTTCACACATGAATTTTGTCTGAAAGTTTATTTTTTAATTTGGGATTAGAAAAGTTATGAATAAGTATATATGTGGCTTCCTAATTGTTATTTCAGTTCTGGAAATCAAATGAAATGCATATGCATGTTTTAGTAAATAGGAAAGAAATTACAACAGGGTAAAATAAAATAGAAAGGACGTTACAAATGATTTAAAACTCATTAAACTTTTTCACACATATTCTTTCAGCTATGCACTGCTTTGTTGCCCTATTCCATAAATTACAATAAAACATGGAATGGGTTATTTCTAAGTGTCAAAATGTAAAAAAGATTGATATGCTTGATTATTGTTGTCAAGCACTTTGCATCCCAAGGAAAACAGAATACAGATCAATAAACTCAACCACTCGCTTCCTTCCCACACACACACACCGTTATTCCACTTTTATTATGTAAACAATTCAACTTCATGACATGGAAAGATCATTGCCATGGTAACTTACAATTGGAAGAGGAGAATGCAGTTGAAAGCATGGCTCATGGGCCGGGAGAGGAAGAGGCAGCCAAGCAGATGAAGGTTGGGTTGCAGGTTCTCAGCTTGGTCACACAGAGCTGGTGAGCTGGACTGTAGTAAACCAGTATCTGTGAGATACAAATGGGTTCATGAGGACAGAGACAAACTGCTACAATACATGTCAATGTGGTCCTTTTAAATGTGTTCGATCATTATGGAGCTGAATGTGTCACACATTCTTCCGATCAACACGTCAGTGACTTCTTTTGGTTTAAGTTCTCGTGGTCAGTTAAGGTCAGAGTTATTAGTCCCCTAATAAAATCATACAAAACTCTTAACATTTTCATGGAAATTACCATAATAAAAGCTGTTCACACCTTTATTGCTTCCAAAACAAATATCCACCAAGTTTGATCAGTATTATATTGATGAGCTCAAGAAAACAATTTTTTTTACTACCAAGACAAAGTTGAACATTCAATTAACTTAACTGGTCAATTGAGAGAACAGTTACCACTGGATCTTAAAAAAGAGAGAGAGAGAGACTGGCAAGGTCAGTGGTACTTAAACTTCTAGACGACTCTGCCACTCTGCATTTGGTAAAAAAGAAATTATATGATACTCTGAAAAAAGGATAGTAGACATTTATCACAAGAGTGAAGGCTACATTGCCATTTCTGAACCTTACATGTTGTCTGAACAGTAGTACAATGCAACACTGGAAAGGACCAGGAGACAAATCTTGGGCGTGACCATGAGCATAAAATTTCAAAAATGTTCTAATGAAAAAATAGTCAGAGAGGTTAGCAAGAATCCCTGGGTGTCTGCCATGTCTGCTTGACTGGCCTCTTCTGGAGTTGATGTGTCAAGGAAGACAGATGTGAGAGCTCTTCATCGTGGATGACTTGAGGTTACCGTCCAAGAAAACCTCCATTGCTAAAACGGCACATCAAAGGCTCACGAAGTTTGCCCATGAACATTTAAAAATGGTCATGTGTTTGGTCTGATGAGACAAAATTCAAATTCTTTGGGCACAGGGCAAATAGTTTGTACTTGTATAGCATTTTATCTAGCCTAGAGAACCCTGCAGTGCTTCACATTACGTTCAGCCATTCACCCAGTCACACACTGGTAAGCTACTGTATTTTAGTCAGTCTGACAAAGCAAGACTGCCATGCACCAGCATCACCTGGTCCTCTGACCACCACTAGCAGGAAAGGCAGGTGAAACGTCTTCCCCAAGGACATGACAACGGAAAAAAACAGAGCAGGGGTTTACTTTAGGTAGCTCCTGGATCCTTTGAGAAGGTAATGACTCAATGACCTCCAAGTTGGTTCACAAAACTTTTAAGGGACACAACAATGTGGGTCCTCAAAGAGCCTAGATCTGAATACCATAGAGAATTAGTGCCACATGCTTAAGGTCAATGCCGACGCTCAAAGATTACATAACCTAGATGAGCTGAAATGATTTGCCATTGAAGATTGAGTCCTAATATTTCAAGAGCCAACTTAGTGAAGAACTGCAGAGAGAGGCTGTTGTCAGTTGTAAAACCAGCAGGCCACACTATTGATCACTAAATGTCAAGGAGACTAATAATTTTGGCCTGGTCATTTTTCAGTTGTCTTCTTAGAATTAAGAACATCAGTAAGATGTACTGATCATACTTTGTGGAATTTGTTTACGTACTCTTTTGGAAAGAAAAGTATTAACAGTTTTTATCAAGGTCATTTCTTTGAAAATATTAAGAGTTTTGTGTTATTTCATCAGAGGCAGGTGTAGAGGGGAAAATAATTCTGACCCTAACTGTATGCTAAGGACAGACAGGAACCCTGCCCCCAGAGATTTTAGCTGATCATCAATGTGTGTTCTGTCTGTTCTGTAATAACTTTGGTGAATGTAGTCCTCACAGAGTGTATAATATTCAATGCAGTGGTAGGAGCAATTATGATAAATTTATAGCATTGTAGACATCTGGAAGACAAGAATGGGACCTATACAATAACCTCAGCTGGCATCACCATCTGGACTCCTTCCAGCAACTGCACCTACACATATACCCTTTATGCACAATGGACAATGTTGTATCTTGTCAACAGAAAAAGAAATAAGATCTCCGACAAAGCTATTTACTAGTTATTTCTGTTTTTATTTTATTAGCTGAATGGAACATTCTGTAAGTTACATTCTGTAAGTCTTAGAATCATAATCTACCAATCAGAATGTTGTGTTAAGCTGATGAGAGTCAGCTTAGCATGATGGGAAAGGAGTTCTGGATACAAGACACTGCTGCTTTTTAAGGGGATGTTGTCTGTGATTTTGTGCCTGGTAGTTTGATTTGCTGAAGTCCAAATAAAAGAAAGGCATTAAGGAACTATTCTGCCTTCTGGGGGGAAAAAAACAAAAAAATATATTGACGCAGAAACGCACACTACCTTGCAATGAGTTTCATCAGCATCAGCATTTGCATTGTTTCCTTATTTATTTTAAACCTTGAACAGTTCAGGTTAAGTCATCACATACAATATATTGCTTAAATTTAGAATTGCTGTACCTTGTTTGACATGTGATTTTTAATGATTTTGGAATAAGACACGTGTTGTTTTGTGTACTGACAGAAATCCATGACTTATGTATGCATTAGTCAGCATGAAGACTGCATATGTTTTTGCTATTGGCAAAACATATGCAAAGCATTTTACAGTTTTATCTCTCAGCCCACACTTCCAGGAAGAACGTCAAGGCCAGAGCCAGAGGAAAGCAGAGGAGAGTCAGTGCTCTACCTCTGACTTGCTCTAATCAACCATGTAGCTTGTGATCCAGAATAGTACAATGAATAAAACCCTTTCTGCAGCTAGAAAGATGGAGAGATGGAATGTTTTGGGTTTCTTGGAGGGTAGGGGAATCCCATGTTGCTCATACACCATGGGTGTCAAAACAGTGACCCAGGGGTCACTTGCAGCCTTCTGAGTGATTCTATGCAGCCCTCGACTACAACACAATGATGCCACAAATGTTTTGTCAGCTCAAGAGGTTGGTACTGACCCAAAAAACAAAAAAAATCATCTCTGACATTTTCACTGATGCTGTCTTTCAAAAAAGATAAGGACAATATAAAGCATTCTAAAAATAGAAGCTACAACACAAAGTTCTCTTCTCTTAATAACAATGTAAAAGAGGAATACAAATTTAAAAATGATGTTTACTCAGAATACTTTGTTGCACCCACTAAGTAAACTTGGCTGTTCTTATTCCTGAAACACACCCAAAAAAAAATCTACATGACGTTAATTTAACATTTAGGACAGTTTGCAGGTTTCATTTATTTGTTTTTAACAAAGCAAACCTCCAAGTTGTTTCAGATCTGTAATGATTAGACAATTAGACAATCAGATTTTCAAATATTGTGCATATTTTCTGTTGAGGTTGTTAAATTTAACATTTTAAAATGTTCTTGCATTCTTAAAGGAAACAGTTCACATTTTGTGGCTCTCAACTTCACTTTAAACTTGACAGTTTTGGCCCCCCTGGCAAAAGTGAGGACACCACAGCTTCACATTGCCTATGAGGGTTGCTGTGCAGCTATGCAGTAATCTCTTCTTTGCCAGGAGATATGCCCCCCACTGATTAAGCATTGCAGGACAGTATCACCTTGGCAACAAAGCAAGAGCAAACTGTACAGAAAAGGCTTAAAATGATTCCTAGACAGAGGTATGATCATCAACACTACAAATTCAAACAAAAAAGGAAAATCAGCACTTCAGAGAAATCACACTTCGTTCTTCCACATCAACCAGCCCTGACCATTTTATTCCAACCTACTGAGTAAAGAGCTCCATCTAATCATCTTAGAGGTCTGTGGTCAGAAGACAAATACTTAAAATGCTTTCTTTTCCCAAATTTTCCCAAATTCTCAGTTAAAAATGTTAGTCCAATCCTCTGCAAACACAAAAATGTCTCACCAGCTTCTGCATTTTCAGCTTCTTCTTCCTCTTCTTCATCTGGTGCGATTGGATTTTCTGGGCTCACTTGATCCATCACGATACACTCTGCAACACCTGTCTGAGTACAGCATAAAAATAGACATCAGAAAAATGATATAACATTTTCCTGTAGAGTCATAAACTGAAAACTAGTCACAGACCATAACAATGAAACTGATCCAGGTGGGGGCTGTGCTTAATTTAACTTATGATTCAGACCATAAATTGTTTTAACTAAAATCTTACTTTGACTGAAGGATTTACTGCTTTTTTGTCTCGGATATAAGCTCTACCTTTAAATTAACAGAAGAAAATTGCTCTGAATTTAAACAGATGTTACTGATTGATAATCCAAAACTTTAAGCCAATTTAAAATGCTTAGCCCTCTTCCACTACAAACCTCCATCCAAGAATTGTTGATGAAATAAAAAAAAAACCCAACAAAACACAGACTAAAGGTGCACTGGTAATCTGTTTTTACTCAGGTAAATGAAGTGGAGACAGTGTTTCTGCAGGTTTCGCCAACCAAAATGTAAGACTTTAAGACCTTTTTAAGACTATTATTAATGTCATCTATAATACATGATGTAGCAGCAGCAGCAGTTTTCTTGGGAGCTTTAGCCACTCCAGCGGATCAAAACTGTCACAATTCTGGGGTCTGTTTGTGGCTGCAGGCAGCAGCTGTGTGTTTTTCACACTGCATATGGCTCTCTAGTCTTAAGCCCCGCAGTGCCAAGCTTTTATTGCACAGAATGCATGGAGCATCTGATAGGTTGGCAAAAGAAGTGAGCTGATGGTGAAAACGAACGTCGTACAAACAACTGGCAATACATTTGCACTTACCCATGGTAGACTCAAAAAGACAGTTAGCAATAGCAATAGCATGTTAGCAGCTTGTTACCAGTAGCCTCAACTGTCTTGAAGGTGTCTGCGCATGACTAACACTTTTGATAGACAACTAAAAAGGCAAAAACTAAATGATTAAATAGTCCTATTTATTCATTAAATAGAACTGTTTAATGATTAAATATTCCTGCCACAAACAGAATTTAAGACCTGTAATTAACATATTTAAGGCCTAATTAATTTTTAAAAAATTTAACTTAAGACATGTTATGACTTTAAGTTTAGCTACATGATCTTAAGACTTTTTCAAGGATGTGTGGGTGATCCGTGAAATATGGAGTAGTAAGATTGGCTCCTGAAAACCGCCCTGGTTCCTGGAAAAGGTTCCTGCAGTCGACATGCATCACTAAGAAGGTCACAAACAAACTGTAAGTAGAAGAAGGAACAGAGCCTGGTTTGTTCTCCTGACCTTTAGAGAGTCCAGTTGAACCACTTGACATTTTTGAAGAAGTTCCACAAAAAGATAAATGAGCAAGGCCTACAAAGCAAAAGATACGTCAATTCATAATACATCAATAACACATAATAGATAAACAGACAGAAAAATGTTTGCATTAACATTTTAATACACCTTGCTTACCTGAACAAAGAAGCCAACCAGAAAGGAGACCAGGAAGGGCACCAGGCCAGCATGTGCTATAGTGACTGGAAGACCTAAAAATGAAAATAATGTTGAACTGCCTCTGAATTTGATTCCCACCCAGGTAAAAGTGAAAACATGTGCTAGACGCTGTCTGTCGAGCTTTTTGTCGGTGTGTCTCAGAAACGTCTCTCTGCGCTGGCTCCAGATTTCTATAAAATATAATTGACAATGCTAATTTCCATATGAGATTTAAGTTACTGAGCAAGTATTAACTAGGAAGGGTCGGACCTCTGTGGAACTACACGAAAACTCTGCTCAAAACAAAGCAGTTAAATGTAATGTCCCATGTAATTTCCACCTCTACAAAAATCTCTCTGGTGTTGGCAACACTTCATAAAACACATTTAAATTTTCCTCTGCCTGGAAATGGACAGAGTTTTAATTATATTCCAAGTGAAGTTATATTTCAGAAAAGTCATGTAGGAGAAAGAGCAAACAGTCGCCACTGAACCTTTACCTTCATACTGTCATCTTTTCCAAAGCTACTACAAAATCAGGACATTAATATTTTTAAACCTAAGATGCCAGGTTTGAGGTTTCGGGTTGTCTACATTGTTTCTCAGGATGATTTTAAAAAGGATTTGAGGTGTGTCTGATTTTTGTGACTTGAAATTAGTTAAAGTTACTAAAGTTACCAGACACTACATTCAGGGGGGGAAAAATCATGGATGACTTTAAAGCAGTGCTTTAAAATCTGTTCCTCTTTAAACATCTGCTAATTAGGAAAACTATTTTAGTGAGTGAAGTTTGTTAGTATAAGAATGACATCACATTCCTGTCAAAAATCCTGATGCAGAAATCACAGCAGCATATTTATTAACTAAGTCAGTGCAGAGCTCTAGTGGGCATTTCCATTTATTAATGGGCCCATGAACACAGCATGGCGAGAGGTAAACACCCTATTTGTAAAGTACTTTTGCAAAGTATTTTAAAAATAGATTGCAAAAATCAAAACACAAATACAAAAAGTAACATAGATAAATTTAAATAATTCAAAAACAAATAAAACAACGTATACAAAGATTTACCTGACTTCAAAAAACTGATGGTGTCTCTCGCGGACATGAAAAGTTCCCAACAGACACGGGATTATGCTATTTTTAATGGTCTTATTTTTAATGGTTTTTGCATCCAAAGTATATTATTGCATTGATTGATGGCGACCTGGAACTTAAGGAGTTCTTAGGCATAGCATGTTTTTATTCCTGTTTTTCTTTATCTAAAGCTTTGAGTGCTCATTATAAAATAAAACTCCTTGGAATGCTAGCCTGAATATTAAACAACATTTCAGTTGTAACCAGTGAGGAAAGCTAACAAGAAGGACTTATGTGATGAGAGGAAGATTAGAATGTTTATAAATTCATAAAATAGTTTCAAAACTTACCTAAGATTCCAGTTCCTAGTATTGTTGCAATGGTCAGGAAGTCTGGAAAGACAAGTGCTGAAAACTTTAACATTAAGGCAAAACATTAACATTACTTTTTATTTCTTTATGCAGCTTACAGCCATATTTTGATTTTTCTAAAGATTATCCTACAAATTACGTCTCACTTTGCAAAACAAATTCCATCTCACTTTACAAAGAAAAAAACAGAAGCATAACATAAGTGGACTTAAATGGATAACATTTCTAGCAGTCAAACTATTACTACTCCTGATATATAATGTTTTGTGATGCCAGTTAAAAAAAAAAAAAAAAAAAAAAAAAACTAACTGGAAACTGAAGTAAGTGAAAGAACCGAGCCAGCAGTGTACACACCACTCTGAATACAGAGTGGTGTGTTGTGTGATTGGTCAGACATTTATGGGCGTGTTTTATGCAGAAATGTGATGGACAGCAATAATGGAGCTAAAGCGAAAGTTCAGACTGGAAGACTCCGCCCCCTCCATTCGCCCATCGACGTCATGCTCATCTCCCACCTCAGCACTGGACCTCACCCGGTGCGTTCAATCAGCAATCAGGCTCTGCATAAAGGATCCATAACCACGCCGTCAGCCGCTTCCCAGCTGCGTTCAACCCACCACCTCCCCTTCTCCACCCACATCCTTCAGTTCTCCACGATAGCACCCTTTCCTGACCACCACCACCAGTGTCGGGCCCTGGGGGAGAGCATCCCTAATCGGTTATCGAGATGTTCATCGAGTTCACATCAAATCTCAGCTCGAATTTGCTGCCGGGGTCCGAGCGCCAAAGAGCTGTTATTCATTCCTGTCATTAAATCTTTTAATTGTTCCCCTTTTGTCCGTCTGAGTCTTTCCAGATTGAACTGATATTTTGCTTCAACTAGCCAGCTTCCACTATCAGGTTTTTGTATCTGCAGGCGACTTGAACACGGAATGTTTAACTGCCGCAGTAAAAACTGATGCATGTTACCTCCTAAAACTCCTGCTAAAAAATTATCGATGGAAATTCCAATGCTGTTGCCCACGGAGAAAAGTGTGGCGCTTTCTCTGTGACTGTTTCATAAAAACATAACTAAGAATGGAGGGAGGGAGTAATTCCATCAAAGCGTGGATTAATACTTGAAATTTAATAAATGTGAAAAATACACTTTAATGTCTCAATTTGTAATTCTGCGATGCCTGGAGTTGGTTATCAGAATCCTACAGATTCCAGCAGAACTCTTTATAAATAACCATTTTCAATTGAAAATCAATTTTGAATCGATGCTGCAAAAATCGGATGAGATAGTAAAAGAGGAAGACTGCATGCAGTTTGATAAGTACTAGCATGGGAAGTCTAATAGCCAAGAAAAGCACAATTTTCTACACACATTCATATTGCAGTGACCATATTTTGTAATAAGGGCATTTGTGCAGTCCTGTGTGAATCCTCTGTGTTGTCTAACTGCTGATGGTACTGACAAGGCCGCCACCTTTCAGATGCATTTTATATTCATTACTTGGACTCGAGGAGCTAAAATTATCACTAGACGTAAGCTATCATTTTATAAATCAGCCTGGTCAATTTTCAGAATTCACTCATCCCTTCCATTATGTTCTCCTGACACATCTGATCAGTAATCAAACCTGTCATCAGAATTTCTCTCACTGTCTGTATTCCCAGGGCTCCTAACAACCACTCAGCTACCTCTGATTGACAAAGAGATCATAAGAGTTCCAGAGGAACATGGGTACAGTGACGCTAATCGTCATAAATGCTACTTTTAGTTTGATTCTTCAGTTGGTTGTCACTTCTCCCTTGTATTTTGAAATGCTTCAGTCTGATCCAACTTCAAAGTATAAAGCTGTATGTTGAAAAGAAGGAAAGAAGTCAAGAAAAAAGTAATCCTAAATGTCACCTACTACATATTTTTAACAACTTCTAAAGGATTTCAGGAAAAAAAGAAGATTATTTCAAAGAACAAAATTAAAAGCTCCTTTTGAATTTAATGTGATTCAGGTAATTCAAACCATTACGAAAGCACTTGAGCTGAAAATGTGCATGCTGTATTTTTGTAAGTGGCCAACATTCATTTTATAAAAGTAAAAAAAGACATGATACAAAATGGAAACATCAAATAAAAGTGAAAAATGATTGATGCATACTCTGATACATATCTGACAGCAATTCAGAGCTGTAGCTATGTACAAGTAAATATAAGAAACAAAAAGAAAAAAAATGAAGACAACACCAATGACTTAGAAAACTGGCAGAAAACAAAAGCCCAGAAGTCTAAAACTAAATCTGTGTTCAAATGCAAAAATGAACTTATTTTACCATTTTATAAACCTGGACACACATCAGTAAAATTTACCCTCTTCCAGTTTAGACTGCAGACACTTCAAAGAAAAAAAGTTAGAGTATTCACATACAGAAGTCAAAATATTGTAGCAAGACCAAAGACAATGACACCAACATTTTCATAAAGGTGACAGACAAAATAAAAAGTCTGTTTTGTGTCTTAAACTCCCTGTCATGTCTTGTGTTAGCTGTCTACGGGGAATTCCACAGAACCTCACTTCAAAAAATCCTAACTATCCTTTTATGAAAATTAATATAGAAGAGAATGTTTAGCAGAAAACACATCAACCAGAATGAAATCATATACTACGTGGAAAAAATATTTTCTGTCCTTTATTCCGTCCCGACACTGTGAAAACCAACGATTTTTGATCAGTCTTATAAGAAGAAAAAATCGACTCCATATAACTTTTGTTTTGGTTGACTTAACATATATTTGATGACTAACTTAAGCAAACGTTAGTGCTAAACGTGCCGCTAATAAATTATTAAAGTAATTGGTAAGCAGTTCAACCATGGTACAACAGACATTCTACTGATGTGTATGTGATAATTGATCTAAACGTAATTTTTGAGGAAGCTGCGGTGTTCAGCACAGCAGACACCTCACTGCGGTCTACCTGCTAACTCCCCCCACCCCTCACCCCGTCTCCCCTTCTCTCCACTCTTAGCGCCAATGTTTATTGGAGGGTTTGCTTCTGCTAAACTGGGATATGACTTGGGTCCGTTATGATGATGTGACAAAGCAAACGGTGGACATTAATGACAGGTAGCGCGTTTGTCATTTATTTTTCAGACATTCAGGGACAGCTGTTTGTCTCCCATAATGTGTGTCGGTACTCACAGCACTGCAGATAAATGCACCGCAACCTCCAGTGTCTGTCCTGGTTTTTCCGCGTAATTTTGATGGACAGAGGGCTGAGGCTGTAGTCGGGGTTGGGACAGGGGCTTGTGTGAGCTCTTATCTCCCCCGCTTCGGTCGCCATCATTTTCACTTCTCCTGCTTCCTCTCTCCTCCGCCCCCTCCTACATCCCCGCCTTCACTCACGAGTGAGCGCGAGCGACCTCCCGGCTGCGCGTGCCTGGCAGGATTCGTTTCAAAGCAAAAATGTAAGCTGACTTTAAGTCGCCTGTGTGATTGAATTGAAATGTTTTTGTTGTTGTTATTGTTGCTTTATGTAAAATGCCCCGAGACTACATTTGTTGTGAATTGGCGCTATAGAAATTTAATTGAAATACACTAGTGCAGTGTGTATTTATATATATATATATATATATATATATATATATATATATAACGCACACGTGCACACACACACAACAATAACACCTATAATACTAAAATCACTTGTTCCAGAGGCTCAAAGAGCCTAAAGATAATACTCAGATCTAGTTGATGATTATTGCAGAATGCAATTAAATTCTTGAAGTTTTGCATGTCTCTCTTCACTCTTCACTCAGTTCTGTTTAATTCAAATAATTATCTTTGGTCCACACAAAATACAAAACATCTCTGTTTGTGCACTGATCTTGGTGATCAACAGTGCGTCCAGGTTGCAGTTTAAATATGTTGCCCAAAATGGCAAGGTATCCTTATTGTGTTATGAGCACTGTGTGGAAAACTGCCTCAACTGGGCATTCACTGTTCATTGTTTTAGGAATTCAGTTAAGCAACGGTTACTAGATAATCTAAGTTGTATTCCTGTTTGTTTTTTTTAAATGTTTAAACCTTCTTAAAGTGTATTTTCTTTTTAAAGGTTATAACTTCTTTTTAAAAATAATTTTATTATAAATGTTTACTTTAAATTGTACTACTTCTAGCTATACCTTGATTTATTGAAGGATCTTCAATAAATCAGGTCCTGTATGTCGTTATGCATGTTAAATGTATTTTTTTAAATACATCGACCTACCAGGGGTTGGTATGTTTGCATGTTCTATACCAGTTGATTAATATGCACTGTCCTCTTTATGAAAAAGAAATAAATCAAAATCTAAATGGTTAAGAAGTTGGAGACTAAAATAATTTCAAAATGATGTTTGTTTTCCTAGTTAACCTATCTGGTCAGCCAATCTAGTTGGTTGGATTTTAACACCTCTCCTAAGACCAGTGCTTGCATTGTGGGGGCAGAATGTGTCTTTGTAGCATTAAGCATAATGAGGGAGGGCGGGAGGAGGCGAAGGAGGAGAGTGACTGAATAAATGTGCTTGAGTTGGAATCTGTCTGTAGGATTGGACTGAATTTATTTATCTATTTATTTTTAGTAAAGTGCTTTAAGATGACAAATATGAATTGGTGCTTTATAAACAAACAGAATAAATTAAATTGAATTGTGTCAACTATGTGGCACAAAGAATCTTTTGTGTCTGCTGACCTTCTCTCTCTGTAACGTCGAACTGTTGGATGCTCTGGTAACAACCTGTACATTTCAACTCCAGTCCGGTGTCACTTCTTATATGTACAGGTGCCCGTTAAGGACATGCCATCGGAAGTCTGAATGTCTGCAAAATTAGAATTAAGTCCAATTGTTCTCACTGGAGGTGGAAGTTGGCATTTATCTGAGGATTTGTGATTGACTAGTTTTAATGCATGAGAAGACAACACTAACATTCTCTGGTTTGGTGGAGTGTGTGTGGCTTTTTGTGTTTTTGACTCAATTGAAGTTTTATGTGATAAACAACTTAACCTTATGCCTGTTTATGTAATAATGAATGTGTTCAAATAATAATACACCATTAAAGAAAAGACAAGTCATTAAAACTCTTGTGAAAAAAAGTATTAACCAAAATAAAATAAATGAAAAAAAAACATTAAATGTAATTCATATCATAATCACCTTCAATTGAAGAAAAATACAAGAAAACCTGCAATGAGAAAGCATAATTGTTAGGAAATCATGACAGCACTCATGATTTCAGTTGATTCATGCTGCTGACTCTCCCTCTCTCTCTTGCTGATTACTCATTGTCCTGTACTGCTCCCCATTTAGACACCTGCTCAGTTTGAGATTGTCTCATGTCTTTGTCACAGGCTTCAAGCCTCACCTCATAATCCATGAGAGTTTAGCTGTTCATTGAACTTGCCTGTTCAATGAACAGCAAGTTCAATGAAGTATATATTGAACTATATATATAATGAACTATATATATAGAGATTGTCAATGTCGCAGCCAGCAAAATCTGATCTAAGATAAATTATCTTCTATAAAGCAAAACTAATTTTGTAATTATTTTCCCTCCAAATTTCCTTCTCTGACTTCTTGACCACACAGAACATTTCTCTCTCCCCTCATCACACATATTTCTCGAGAAAAATGTAATTTTTTTTCTGAGAAAGTTTTAAAGGCTTTGCTTCCATCTGACCATCAGCTTTAATTCCATCTTACTTCCAATAAATTGGACCTTCTGGCTTCAAGGAAAGGGTTCAGTTGGTGAAAAATAGCACTATTTGATCAAAGTACTCTTGACTCCCTCAAATTGTTCCACATGCTTTTTTAGAAATGTTGAAGTGCCATGTATTTCTCTATTTATGCAGGATTATCCATTTGTTCCTAAATTACGTCTTATTTTGAGGATGTGTTGCATTTGGAAGTTCGAACCAATTCAAATTTTCAGTGACAAAACAGAAACTTCAGTTATGACAGCCGGGGCCACACAGGTTTTAATAGCAACACAGAGGCTATGTAGCTTTAGCATTATGCTACATCTCCTGGAACCATTGGAGAGGTAATACTCAGAGAGAGGGCAACCATGCTAGTGTACCGAGTTAGCACTGCCCTTGGAATATAATGAGAAATGTAAGGTAAGGTAAGTTAATTGTATTTATATAGCACACTTTCAGCAACAAGGCAATTCAAAGTCCTTGAGCTTGTGAAGCTGGGAGGTAATACAATGATTGGTAATGCAACAAAAGACAGAAATGGAAGGATGCTGACTGTTCTGTGAAAAGAGTGTGTTCTGTACTTAGTAATGTTTTTGGCTATATCTAGTCATAGTTTGAGGGCTTGTCCTGTGTTCTTTCCCCCAATTCTCCTCATCCTCTCTCCTTCATACTTAAATCTGTTTACACATAGGCTTCCACATAGGGGGCCGGGGCCAAAAGAAAGAGGGAAGACTTCTAAACAGACAATATAAAGGTGACATATGTTGATGAAACTACAGTCATTTACATGGTGCTCACTGACACTCGAGTAAATTGATAAAGAACCAAAAAGAAAAAAAAAGTTTAATTTTTGTCAATTTTATTAGCTCATCAGTGTTTTATTTTTTCTTGTTGTTCAGGGCACAATATGTTATCAGTCTTGCATTTTCATTGTTTGTCGTTATTTGCTTTCTTGGAAAATCCACTCTATTGATCACCCTTCAACTCCGTCTGGAGTTTTATTGATACATTTTAAGATTTTAAGCAGAAGGCATCAAAAATAGCATCTAACATTACCTAAAATCTTGTAAAGTTATGTTTTTGGAGATATTTCTGTCTGACAGCAACATAATGTTGCTTTGGTCTGTTGGGGTGAGATACATGTAGAATCATTTTCCTGTGCCCGATGTTTAACTTGTCTCTATCCACTTCACAGAAATAACCTCTTTCCAGAGCTGGATCTTGTGATGCACTGAAAAAATACAGCATATTGTAGAATAACAGGACCATAAGTCCCTTAACCCAGGGGATGAAATGTGAGCAATTATCCAAGTTGAGCTGTCCAGAAGTCTGACTCAAGGTGTTGCCCTGAGGAGTTAGCCGTGTTCTGTAGTAAACCTCAGTGTTTAAGTCTGGAGTGAGCAGTTTGTATTGAACTGGTCTGATACTCTGCTGTGGAGTTTTCTCAGGGTTACCTCTGGCCTCTTTGTCCCTGCTCTACAGCCTCTATACTATGCCCTTTGGTTTATAGTGGTGTCACTATATGTAGGTTTTCATTTTTAATGGTGCTACATGTATATTAAAAATGATTTATTTTCAATACAATGCTGCCAGCCAAGACTCACCTTCAGTTTGTCTCCACTCCATGTAAAAATCTTTACTGTTTCTCAAACCAAGCAGACCGAGATCCTTTGACAGTCCACTCAGGTGCACTTCAATGAAACAACTGAGAAAATCATACAAGTTTAACAGAGGTGCACAACATATTTAATCACGACAAATATATTTGTTTTAATTTCATCATCACAAGAGAATGCTTTGATACAATATTTGGTAGGATGCTATGTTTCATGTGCGATGCATGCAAATTCGTCATGCCAAAATACCTGGCTTGTTGGTCCATAATAAAAACAGTGTGAATGTTTCAACGAAGGAAAGAAAGTGAGGGAAAATATGGCTTAGTAGTAAACCATATTTACTATTCACTATTGCAATTAGATGTTTTTCATTAATTATTCAACTTTCAGGGCAACACAACAGAAGTTTAAAGGTTTGCTGAAAAAAGTGACATGAAGCCCTTTTTAATGTATCTGTAGGCGTGTGTGTGTGTGTGTGTCCTCTCATTTCTGTAGTCTGCATAGAACTTTTTCTAGTGTATTCACTAACATTCTGAAGTCCAACAAGCTTTACGGGGGATCAGGCTCTGTTCTCATGTGTTGCATCCATTTTTTTACCATTAGAGGTTAAATTTAGAATTATGTTGTGAATTTGGTTACTAGTAATGTGTAGGATTAGGGCTAAACATAAAAGCAGTCACTAAAATTAATGGAAGTAAAAACAAACTCCTAATATGGTTGGACATACATATTTTTGTGTTTGTGCATGTGTGTGTGTAGTATGGTATGTATGATACCAACAGTAAAACAGACTCAGGGTTAAACATACTTTTATTGTAAAACATTGTTAAATTACTTCAAGGGTGCAAATATATATAAAATACCCCAAACATGCCAACAACAATGATGTCATACATTAAAACCAGACAAAAACAAAGTTAAACATCTGGAAGGAATGCTCTGATTTGGATGTATTTTGAGCACATGCAGTCCAATGATGATTGGATTTCCAAGGATCTGACATGTTTTGAAGGGCATCAAAAACATGACATCATCAAAAAGTAACTAATGTGACATCTCAAGGGAAATTACAGTAATGCTATCAGGGATTAGCCAACGTGTCCATAAGTCAGTGGTAAGAGTGAGTCATTGTCACTTCCAACCCATAATTCACTGCTTTGACTGACTGTCAGAAGCTCTGGCCACTGCCTGTAAAACTGAAGGCCCCGCATACTCAGGTGTTCTTCACTCCATGGAGGTCCACAAGAACATGAAGTGGACTCACCGCCGGACACAGCTGCATAGAGGTTGATTGCTTGGCAGGAAACATTGTTCACATCAAACCATTTTGTATGAAACAACAAGGTTGTGAGTTGCTGCAACCAGTAGCAAAGACACCATTCTCTGTGCCGCACTGACAGCTGTGTGTGGCCCCAGTGCAGAAGAAATGGGGCTAAGCGCCAACTCATAAAACTTGCTACTATCCATTCAGATTGTGGGAAATGAAGGAATTCATTATGAGAATTTTTGGCAATGAAAACTAAACTCTCTGCCGAAAGTGCACAGTGTGCACAGACGAATATGCACAGTACACTGGAGTATGCGAGACCCGTCACCCTTCAGTACTGTTCGTAATGTGCAGCTCCTTGCAAATTCTATCATTTCAATATAGCATTTGTTTTCAAAGTTATTGTTGGTTTGTCAAATGGTACATTTAAGAAATGCTGAGACACATTTGTACATATAAAAAAAAGAACTATTTTGCCTTTACAATTTTTTTATGTAAATGTTTTACATCAGACAGATTTTAATATTAGACTAAAATGTCCTGAGCAAATATAACATGCAGTTTTTAAAAAATGCTTTACAAAACAGCCTATATAGAAAAGTGACCCCA
Organism: Poecilia latipinna; assembly: GCF_001443285.1. Lineage (NCBI taxonomy): Eukaryota > Metazoa > Chordata > Actinopteri > Cyprinodontiformes > Poeciliidae > Poecilia > Poecilia latipinna. The sequence goes on along the minus strand of NW_015113117.1, from coordinate 190,599 downwards.
ACCATTGACAGTGAAGAACCATATTTTCAGTTCAATAACACTGACCACACCTGACCCTGATTTCTGCCAGACCTGCAGACTTATAAAATAGTTTTTATTTTAAAAAAGCGATGCATCATTCCCTGATATAAGGAAATTCAAAACACACCTTTTTTTTCCCCTTTTTTTTTTTTTTTTTTACCTTTGCATACTCTAAACTGTTTCTGGAGTGTTGGATTACTTTAAATGCATTCAAATTTTACTGGGCTTCTTAAGATCACTCACTTTCTCATCTTTGCAGTGGCTGTTCACTCTCTCCTACACTATTTGGAACTTCCATCCTTGCCCTTTATACTCTGTGCAGACTCTAAAATCGTTCAAGAACAGCTTCAAAAGAAAAATAATACACTGATCCAGGAGATCACAAAACCATCTTGAACTCTGCAGGCCTCACTTGCCTCAGGTGAGGTCAGTGTTCATGATTTAAGAAAGACTGGTCTAAAGCTACATCCATTCCAAGGCTAAAACCACTATGGACCAAAACAAATATTTACCAAGAAACATTTTGACTTTTGCTATTACATTTCTGCAAACTTTAGAGACAAAAGTGGAAGGTGTGTGACCTCTGACAAGTGGAGTAAATTTACCACATCATTTCAGAAAACGATATCATACCAGGCATGGTGACACGGTGATGGTCTGGGGTTGCTTTCTGCTTTGGGAACTGGATGACTTGGAGTTGATAGGACCAGAAATTCTACTTTCAGCCAGAAAATCCTAACAGAGTACATCCATTAGACCACTAATTAGTAGCTGCATTTCCATTACAAATGTCTGTAAAACTTTGTGAATGCTCCACAAAAACATTTTACAATTGTGGTATTTACATTAAATAAGAAACAAAATTAAAATCACACGTGAATAAGTTTGTTAATACCATAAGTAATTAAAAAAACATGAAGATGACCACTTCCTGTTGTCATCTTCTTTGTGGTTTGCAACAGTGGCAACATCTGGTTGCTGATCATGTGACTCATATGGTACAAACATTGTTTCCATTGCTGTTTTGTAAATTAACCAGTTTCAATATGGCCAAAGAAAAACCCACCTCACTCTAGCAGCAAGACTTTTTATATAAAAAAAAACCCAAACAAACAAACAAAAACAAGTTTTATTTTTTTTCCAAAACAACCATTTTTCTATTAAGCAAATGTATTTTCAAAATGTGAAATTGTGCAATTATTATGATCAATGAAAATGCAGCAACTGTTAGCTGAAGAGAATTTGGAATATTAACTTGGACAATGATCTGAAACACAGCAGTAAGTACACCTTGGTTTTAAGAAAACAAAATAAGTCAAAGTCTGCTCTTAAATCCAACTGAGGCATTGTGGCATGACCTCTGACCTCCTGGTCATGCTTAGAAACCCTCCAGTGTGGCTCAATTTAAACAAAATGTAGTGAGATACATTTCTGCCACAGCGGTGTGAAAGTCGTCTAACCCAGTAAGTGTGGCAGTTGTTACTATCACTGGCTCAAGCTGTTCAGGGTAATTCGTTTTTACATGGAGTGTGGTTACTTTGAACAGTTTCTTCCCTGAATAAAAATAATAATAATAAAAAAAATCACAATTTTAAATATGCATTTGTTTTCACTGACAATATATTTGTCTGATAAACTTGTTTGAGGATGTGAAACGTTTCAGTGTTACTAAAAGCAGAACCAGATTAAGTCTGTAAGAGAGCAAATGCCTTTTTAGTTTGCTAGAAACAATAACTTCTGTTACTTTTAAAAACCAAGACAAGAAACAATGAATCTGGCACCAACTCCTATACATCATTCAAATGCAGTACAATTTTCCAAATACAGCAGTTTTCATAACTGCCTACAATGAGGCATATTTAATATTGCTTACATATAGTTTACACAGACACCAGGTCAAGTCAAGTATTTTTCAAATGGCTTCTCAAAGGTAGCATGTCTCTGTGGTTGTGCAATGATGCATTGAGAACTGTATGTAACCACATTTACACCAGTTGATTAGGGTCATTATTAATTTTCATTTTGCTTTTTTACATTGATAAGTTTATCATAAACTGTTAAAGAACAGTGATCTGTGTTCTGTCCATGCGATTACAAAGCATACGAATGAACCTGATTAAATAAACTGGAACAAACAAATCATCCTGCAGCACATAAAGCTGGTCTGTTAGCTTTCTGGATTTCATCCAAGATTGTAACTGTGCAGAGATGTTCGCATTTCTACTAAGCCAGCTAGGAGTACAGTCACAGCAATAAAAGCAGAATCAAAAGCCAATTCTTACTGTTTTTATATCTTTAACATTGGGTTATAATTTGGGTTATAACCCAAATTCACCATGGTCATATGTGATTCACCACAAATCACTTATTCTTAAATTAACAATTAAGAATTCTTAATTTAAATTCTTCATAATTTAAATGACCTCAAGTTGGGTCCCAACGTCTATTTTGGGTTTCTGCATTTACTAGTTAAATATAAATGTATACAATGTTTGATGCCAAAATAGTGTTTGGATGAAACTCTGCTTAAGTCTCTGAAATTATCCCATTATGATTTACGTTGTATAATTTAAAGGCCAGTGTTCAGGATCTAACTATGGTATGAACAAAGTTAGATTTAATGTCCTGTTTGTATTTGTGCTGCCTGAGGCTGGACTTCCAAACTGTTGTCACTCAGAATAAATCCAACCTATGTCACAGAGTTACCTTGAAAAAATTAAAGTCAACGCAACACAGCAAATATCAGACTTTACATTGATTTTCCACCGTGTAGAAAGAACAATAAATTTGTGCAATTATTCTAAAAAGAGAGAAAAATAAATATACACTACCAAGTATCATAACCTGATGATATACTCATGACATTTTTTGTCCTAACATAAATTAAAGCATGCATACCATTATTTAAAGTGATTTTGCCTACAAAGAGACATATAGGTACAGTATTTTTTCGGTGAATGATTTTCAGACTACTGACAATTCCACTCAGCATGACATTTAGGACCGACTGGATTTTGAACCTACACTTCAAAATCATACAGACTTACTGGAACACAGCAAGAGAAACATGAGACAGACAAAATCCAGTTCACAAACCTGAAAAAGACATAAAACACTGCCATCAAGAACAAATGGCACACAAGCAAACAAGAACTATAACTCCAATACCCAGGAGAGTAAAAAGGTGATGCCTGGGTTTTCAGACCAACAAACCAACAGTGTCTAAAGACAGTCCTTCTTCTTATAACAATAATTTGTTATGTTTGTACAAAACAAAACCTAACAAACAAAAAAAACATAACTGTTTTTTTCCAGCAAAGAAAACATTTATAAGAATTTGATTCAAATTTACAGCAAACCAATTTTCACTCACCTTGTTAAAGGTGGAGTTTATAGAGTATGGCGACATCTGTTGGTGTACGCTGGAATTTTCAGCCCCTGCTCTTACCACTCCAGTGTTTATTTGTCTCACTTGCAAGAATAACGGAACAAGACAAATCGGAATTAAAAGTTGCACTTTTTAGGTACTAAAAAACACATGAATTTGTATTTCCATGCAATTTTACAAGCAAGAAGAAAAACCAGGGTTGGGAGGAAACTACATGCAAATCACAGGTTAATGTGAAAACCTCATATTGCCAAAGATTACAGGAATTTTTTGGGGGGGTAAAATATTTAACAGACTCAAGAAAGCTCCTTATTAAAGGCACACAAGCTGTTTAATATATCCCTGACAATAATTTTGTTGTTTCATTACTGTAAATTTCTGCATTCAAAAGTTTGGTAGTTGCATACCAATAATCGGTCTAACTTACAAAATGTTCTTTATCAAACTTTCTTAAAAATGTATGCACATCTATTTAAAAAAGACAATATATGCAAAGACTCAAAAATCTAAAGTTTTTAACGCATCATCATGGCTATAGAAACACAAACAACCAGGAAATACATCAATCTAAGAAATTCTTCCTAGAAAACCTAAAAAGTATTTTTGTGTATTTTCCAGCTGGCTTCCTGGAATACATTCACATGAACACAACTAATTAGCACTAAGAAAACCATCATAAAATATAATAGACTAGAACAATCATCATGCCTTGAAACTGTACTACAAATACATTAAAATATATTATTCTTTTCTTAGCATTAAGTTATTTTATTAAATGGTTTGCACAAAAACTTTCAAAAAATCATGCCTAACTACAACAAACTTAAAGGCCTGTTAATTTTTTTTTAAAATAAAATCTGGAAAATCCTTTTTAAAGGATTTCTGATGATCAAATAATACAAAAAAATCACGTAATGTGGTTGAGGTTAAAATAACTATATTGACAATAAATATGGATTAGCTCACAGTGATTTTTACTCTACTTTACTAGGATGGCTTTTGTTTGTCGCATTAACAGATTGGTAGATTTTTTTTTTTTTTTAAAGAAAAACATTATTTTCCAACTTGAATTTTATTTCACTTCAAATGCAGACCATCATCTATCTGGAGAGAGTTGGGATTTCCTAAAGCAAAGTCTCCTTCAGAAACAAAATGGCTTCTTGGTGTTTTATTGGTGAACAGCCTAACACACTTCAGTGCTCAAAGGATTTAAAGTGTTAAATATATTCTGTTAATTCACCAAGGCTACACTTTAAAGAGAAACTCAAATACTCTTCCATTTTCTTTGCTTTTAAACACTGAAATTTGATTTTCTTTTCAACCTCACATTGATTCTGAAGTGCTACTTTCATTTTCTTTGTACATTTAGTGCTGGAATTTGTTTAGTGAGAAGGAAAAAAACTTCCACATCAAGTGGAGCAAGTGTTAAAAGGAAAATCAGGTAAAGTAACATAACATTTAGAAAATAGCCATTCACCTTTTGGTTCAAACTTGTTGGAAGACAGATTAGTGCAATTTAAGCAGACCCACTTTTCTGTATCATTTGCATAACAAATAGTAGTGCAACAAGTTAGATCTGATACATTCATAATATTTTTTTTTTATCTGTTTTTGCATGATTTGGATTTTTAAAAAAAAGTAGCTGAAACTGTAAATTTCATTCTTTCTTGAACCTCAGAGTGATTTTCGACATTGGTAGAGGAGGCGCTCTTTACATCTGCATTAGAATCATTTGGTGGCGCCTGGGTAATTCTGGAACAGGTCCAACCCAAAGCCAACCAGCCTCTCGGCCGAGCGCAGCGCCCTGAGGATCAGAGACAGAGACTGGTTCTTGGCACTGTGGCAGAAGGCGTCCTTGTTTAGAGCGTAGTGCTTGGCCACTTTGCTCGTCACGCTGCAGTGCAGAACCACATCTGGGGAGAACTTGAGGATGGAGAACTGAGGAGTTTTTCCTGGAAGGCTGTAAAGTAAATTTCTGTAGAGACCAAGAAAAAAACAACAACAATTGATCAGATTACAAAAGAAAAACCAACACAAAGCTTTGGACACTGCGATGACGAAATTCTTTTGTGGTTACATACATACAAATAAACAAGTTTGAGAAGATATTTTGCTGTTTCCTTGTTTTTATTGGTGATGTTTTTCATTGATTCTACATTGTTATGAAGAATAATAAGATTAAAGGGAGTCAAGTGCAAAGTTAATAAAAGTTATTGAAAATGAACAGAATCATAAAACTCATCGTATTTGCCAGTTGGCTATTCTGAATTTGCAGTTGGAAAAACAACAAAAACATCCCACGGACGTTGGAATTACGCCTGAGAAAGATCAAGATTGCCAAGCAGCTCTCAGTTTAGTTTCCAGCATGGTTGCTAAGGATATAGAATGTAGTAAAAGTTGCTGGCATAAATTATTTTGTAGCATGTCTTACAATTTGTATTTGATTAAACCAGAGCCAACAACAGTGCAGCAAAATATCTATTTGTGAACATGTTCCTTTTGTGTTCTAACATGAACAGAACTCTGTTCTTCTGGGCTTTCATCACAAACACCAAGTGGCACTAAAATAAATGGCAAATTGCAACTAAACTGCTGTCAACTTGGCTGTGATTTTATTTCCAGATCCAAGCTCCAACGACTAACCATGTGAAACATTAGCCATCCCACAAAATGACCTGAAGGCTTCATTTCAATGTTTTTAGCTGCTAGCTCAAGGGAAAGTATTAACAATGGTCAATTAGCAGAGCAGACGAAGGTGCTAGAAATTGTTCTTTTGTCAACCGTGTTCACTTCAGAGGAAACGTGCTGCTGATGTGCGTTTAAAGAGCTTCACAAGAAAGGATGCTGCTGCCAGCAAGACGACACTCAAATCAGCTTTTCATCAAACCACCAAGAACTTTCAGCTGCTCAAAAGAGAGCCTCAAGTTGTCAATTAAGTCCAGCAGCTGCCTGCATAAAGAACCTTCAGTTACAGGACGGGCTTCCCACCAGCACAGGGCTTTCCCAAAAACTACAGGCAGGTTCCACACAGCAAGCTGGAATGTTTCAGACCCGGGGCTGGATGGGCCTCTAATCATGGTGGATTCTACAATAACATAATTTGGATAAAATTGACATTAAATATTTAAGCTGAAATATGTGCAGGTTTCAGATAGCGTAGCCCTATCAGCATCATACATTTTGCAGGACAATAAATTGTCACAGAAAATTATTGCAATAAACGATAATATTGTTGATTTGAACACAGCTGAAACAATAAAGAAAATGGTTCATGATGCGTCTGAAAACAACATATCCCTTCAAAGAATATTGACCACCAGAATGGAAATGATCAAGCTCATTTTAATTTATCATGTCATTATTTGCTTGTAACAGGCTTACGATATAAGATATTTTAAGATATCTTTAAAAGGCTCTGAGCTGGAATGCTTTTTGAAGCTCGTTCCTTTCGGTCCAAGACAGAAACCTATTTGTAGGATTTTCAGTGCCGCACATCTCATTTAAAATAAACAAGTCACTGCTAGATGAGGTGGGTCTCACCTAGCAGTGACATATAAATGATCATCAACAGTCAACAGAAAGCTGTCTCTCCTGAGCACGTGTCTTTTTCTAATTCATTCCAGTGGCCATTTTCTGTCATGGTTTTGTGTAAATTGTCTGACACATTATGTTGACTGAAAACAGCAACTTGTGAAGAACTGTTTTTCACTCATGTGACCTCTGCCCTCTTTGCTGTCTGCACCATGTAAGTTATTGGCTGTAAAAGTCCTCTCTCCATACAGTACAGATACGTAGATAAGTCTTTGGGGGTAGAAGAGTAGTCATTTGTAGGTCAGAATGGCACAAACTGCAGAGTGTTTCTCTCGATGGGACTGAAGAACATTGATTTCTCCTAAAGTGGCTGAACGGACAGTCTTAGAGAGTAAATGGAGTGATTCTTCATCTGTTAAGACGCAGGTCGTGTTCTATAGGGTGTGAAGAGTACTGACCTTCAGCACACAATTCAGACTCAAAGACAGAGCACTGTGAAAATCCTCCGTCTAGCTCTGGAAACTGCTAAATATACCACAGAGACTGTCCCAGAAGGACAGAGGCACTGGGAATATGTTGATAATATGTTCTTGGGATGACAAAGGTGAAATCAATCCCAGTCCCCATGCTCAGAGAACAGTTTTTCTAAATGAATTTCTGAAGGAGGTGCCAATTTTTTCTGGAGTTGTTGTTTCAGCATGCTTCTCAGCAGGGGAGGTTCTCAGCTGGGTCTGTGCTCTCCCAGCTGGAAACACAACGGCATGGCATAAGGCCTCGGCACCGGGGAAACAGGGCTCTAAATCCACACTAAATACTGATATTTGTCTCACAAACTGTTAAAAATGGTAGCGTTTCTCCTCACTCTGCAGTCCCACATTCTGCAAAAACATGCAACAAACCAGTCAACCCTTTCTCTAATGACAAGGCTTTAACTGGGTCTTCCCCAGTCAGCATTTGTCCTGCGCAGTTTTGGAACCATCACAGTCGCACCTGACCAGGTATTGCATGCAAGCAATTTGATTGGCAGCAGACTGGATTCATTGATTGGTCTGTGGATTTCTGTCACGAGATGAGCAAAGGCAGCACTTGTGGAGCACATACAGCGTCAACTTGACAAAGCAACCAGCAATGAACAGATAAACCGAGAAATTTCAGGATATTAGCTGCCTGAGATTACAACATGACATCATCTGAGCGCCGACCAAAGTGCCTGTGTGTTCAGGCTCCAACGTTCCCATTCAAAAGTGAGGAACACACCGCCATTGGCTAGAACCAAACCACACATTAACCGGCTAGAGTGATAATGGTTCTGAAATACAGATTAAAGTTATCACATCTGGCTGGAACTGATGATGATTAACAAATGTTAGGTTTTCATAAAGCAGAAGCGCATTTTTCAATCTTATCATTCTTGACTAAATACCTCTGGTTGGTTCTCATCTTTTTCATGCCAAAATGTACCAGTACAAGAATAAGTGGCAGCTGAAAACAGACCCAAAGTGAAACAAAGGAGGTGAACTCCACACACCAACAAAAGGGACACAGCTGATGCTCAAAGTCTCGTTTATAACAAACAGGAGGCCATTCAGCAGCTCTCTGTTAGCGTTCCGGTTTATAGGAGCTGCTTTTGAAGAACCTCTGAGCTTAGAGAAGATATATGTCATTGATTGGTGTGCTTCTCCAAACCCTGACATGACCCCCTAATGGTGACCACCTGCTGCTCTGAAACATAAATGGAGTTCAAGTCAAGTCTGGAGCCTCAGGTTTGAATCCAGGCGCTGCAGCGGCAAGCATCCAGGGCTGACGGCTGCTTGGAGCATCTGCAGCCTCTCAGACTTCAAATAAGTACTTTTATCTCCACAAGCTCTTAGTAATAAGACATTTTATGTGATCATTCTGAATAAAATATGAGACCATGTTAAACGTAAATATTTCTGGATATTGATATTTGACAATATTTGAAGAAATGTTTTTTTTTTTTTTTTTTTTGCAAGTGATTTTTGGCTCATTTTTAATGAGCATAAAAGTCCATTGACTAAAAAAGCCGCCCTTCAGTTTCTAAAAGCACTCTAAATAGTGGGAACCTGTTGTTAAACAGAATAATGTGTTATTAAATCAACATAATCATAATGTTTGTTACAAAGCCTCAAACTACATATGGATAATGTTAGAAAGCTGAATAGAATCTTCTGTTATTGGCACATTTATTGCTTCTTGGGAATAAAAAGCAACAGCTTAGAATGTGAAATGTTTGCTCTAACACAGATGGCCTGCAAATTCAGTGGTTCCATCAAGTCTTTTATTGCCTTCAATAAGCATCAAACTGGTATCAAAGGCTTTATTCTGGTGCATAAACTGGAAAAAGATGGTCGTATGGTTAAGTTGGCGCATTAGTCTTGGAGGTAAATGTGGAACTTAAACTCTGAAGCCTAATACTACTGCATGTGCACTGAAGTCATACACTACACCCAAAAAGATGAAAACTGAAATGCATAATATATGCAAACAGGGTGACAGACTGTGGATTTTATGAATCAATCATTTCACAGGCAAAGCCTCATCATAGTTACAAAGCCTGCTGTAATCTGTCTGCTTTATGTGTTTGTTTCCCGACAGTTAAGGTCTTGGTCTGGTTCCATTTTGTTTTTGTGTAACTCCATATTGACTTTCCTCACATGTACTACACTCTCCTACTGCAATCATTTCACCTTACAACGTGAAACCATTGCTTTATAAAATCAGCCTTCCATCACCTGAAGAACATCTCCAGGATTGAAGGACTAATGTCTCAGCAGGATCTAGAGAAACTCATCCACTCATGTCTTTAGTCACATTGATTACTGCAGCTTTGGAACTGAAAACAGGTCTCAGGTCTGGATAAAAAAAAATCAATCCTCCAGCTGAAGCTGATCCAGAATGCTGCTGTCGATGTTCTGACTAAAACCAGGAAGATAGAGCACATTGCCTAGTTCTAAAGTCCTTCCACTCCACTGACAGAGCAGACATTAAAATCCTGTTGTTAGTTTCTAAATAACTGAACGGCTCAGCACCACAATACATTAAAGATCTACGATTGTTGTATCAACCTTCCAGACCTCTCAGGTCTTCTACTCTGCTCTGCATCCAGAACCAGAATCAAACATGAAGAAGCAGCATTCAGCTTCTATGCACCACAAATCTGGAACAAACTTTCCGAAAATTGCAAAACAGCCGAAACACAGAGTTCCTTTAAATCTAGACTAAATCCCCGCCCCCTGTTTAGAGCTGCTTTTGTACCATAATAAAAGGAGCACTGACCAACAAATTCAACATGTATGAATTCATAAGCTATGCTTTAATCTCTTCTGGTCATCACATTTCACCTTCTACACTCAGATTTTTCACTGTAACATATCTGCCTCAAACATGTGAAGTTAGAACTTGATCAAATGACAGAATGAACCATCATCCCCTACATTACCAAAGCTTTTACATTATTGCAAAGTATACTAGAAGTTGGGACAAAGTGAACTATTACAGCCATGTGTTAAATATGTTGAAGTCCCTTGGATTCCCCTCCACCGGAGGGGAATCCAACTATGAGAGATTCATTATTAATCGCACTTCAGAAGCCTTTGCTGTCCCAATTACATTGGACTAGTACAGTCAAAATAAATATTGAAGTTAACATCAGTTGGCTGGAATAGTTTGGAGTTAGTTTACCTGGTGTGGCACTGGGGGCTATGCACAGTTTGCCCTACATAACATCTAGAACTAAACTTGTGGGTTTATAAATGTAACACCAAAAAGTGAAAGTCTATGCAGAAAAGGTTTCGTGGTTCATTCTGATGTCATTGACACTTTCATTAATATGAATATTTACTCTTTTGCTTTTATCCATTCCGAACTAGTGACATGCTTTTGCAGGTTAAATATATGTTTTGCAGTTTGTACTGTTTCAAAGAAATGCATGAGGTTGCATCAGTTTACCCCAACTAAAGATGTAAACGCACAAGAATCCCACACCAGACCAAGGCATGACTAGAACTTAAATACTATGTGAGACAGGTGAGAAGGATAACTGGTGAAAAACATGAGCTAAATTAAGAAGAAGGCTGAGCTGAGGAACTTAGGGGAAGCAGACTGGACAGAGAGTACAGGAAAAAATGCAAACAAGAAATCAAACCTGACAATCAGTATAACATGCACTACCTGAACTTATTGAGGAGATTACTAACTCTACAGATAAAAAGAGATTTGCTGTGTGTGTATTAACAGATCTCAAAAGAGCATTTGATACTATAAATAACATTTTAATCAGCGCTCAGAGCAGCAGCGTTGCTCCAGCGTTCTCAACATGTGTCTACCAAAATAGAGATTAAAGGATAATTAAACAGACTACTACTACTTGACCTTTGGAATGTCAAGAAGAGACTTTGGTAGTGTACAGATAAACTAAACCTTACATTTAAAGGGATTACAAAAATAAAAACAATAAAAAGTTTATTCAAAGAGAAAACCACTAAATAAAAGTCCAAACAACAAAGGTTGAAATCGTTTGTCCCGGGTCTGGTGTTGCATTCAGCAGACGCCTCTCAAACAAAATGATGAGTTTTTTTTTAGAACTTTGGGTCAAGTAGCGATAGAGAACTGGACAGGGCGACTCCTACTCTAACCATGGACTTAGTTACTCTTCTCAGATTGACATTCAGGAACATTCTTAGCTGTAATATACACAGCAGGAAAAAATGCTCAAACCTGCTTTTAATCAGCTAATCAAATACATGTGGCTCATATGAACACAGTAAGGGTGTGCTTTCTTTTTCACATGCAACATTTCCCAATCTGTTTCTGTAAATCTGAAGCTGGATTTTGATTAATTTACATTCTGGTAAACATCATAACCCCAAAAACTGAATATCGATGCTCTTTTTTTAAACATTATTGTGCACATTGCTCCACAAGACATCAACTAAACACCCTTCACTGAAACTTAAAGATTACAAATACACAATGACTTCTGCATTTATGTTGGTTCAAACATGACTCAGGTTTTCCAAGTGAACAGTTTAATGATTATTCAGCATCCCAAGACCAATTGTTCCAACTCTGTGAAGGAATAGTAACGTCCTTTATAAATGAACGTGATTAAGCCTTAATGGCTTCCAAGCATGATGAAGCAGCTAATTTTAGTTTGGATGCTAATGGAAGTAGGGGGACAATTAACATGTCTATTACTGCCATAAACTGTGAATAACAATGAAAAGCAGACACCATTTATTATCAAAGCATCCAGCAGAAGAGCAGATCACTTTAAGAGCCGCAGGAGGAGGAGAGCCAGTATGAATGCTAAAATCAAACCCAGCAGGGGTTTACTGTCACAAACCCCCCCCACAACTACAGCATCAGATAAGAAGGTCCCCGCTGACAGTCAAGGTCAGCTGGACTCTAAATGTAATTTCATTTCATTTATAGTGTTTATTTTTTAACTGTGTAGTTTGACCTCAGCAAATTAATCAGCTGATCTGGAGCAGAGCCAATGAATTAATAACAGCTGTTCTGCCCCGAGGAGCTCCTGCCAAGAAATGCAGTAAAAAAAACCCAACAAAAATCTAGTATTTCTCATTTTCTTTATTTTATCAGAACTCCTAAAAATGCATGTGATTCTGTGAAGCTCCAGTTTGTGTTTCATTGGGGCCTGCCCATAGCATTGCATGGCAGGCACCTATTGTTCTACACCCAATAGAGC
>NW_015113117.1:132773-174910 GCF_001443285.1 Poecilia latipinna | reverse complement strand
ATAACAGCTGTTCTGCCCCGAGGAGCTCCTGCCAAGAAATGCAGTAAAAAAAACCCAACAAAAATCTAGTATTTCTCATTTTCTTTATTTTATCAGAACTCCTAAAAATGCATGTGATTCTGTGAAGCTCCAGTTTGTGTTTCATTGGGGCCTGCCCATAGCATTGCATGGCAGGCACCTATTGTTCTACACCCAATAGAGCTTTGGAATGTGACGTCACTGCTGTAGACGGAGGGATAGTAGCGCCATCTTTGGTGTCCATAAACATAACCGACAAAAACAACATTCTCGCAGATTTTTTTTAATCCAAGTTACTTAAAATAATTTAGCTATGGTACGAACTTGCTGCGTTATTGTATGTAATGTCCGATCACACGACTGAAATGGTAAAAAGATGGAAAACGGACTTTCGTTTCACTATTTTCCTGCTTGGAAACAACGCGAGGAGGCTAAGCTATCGGAGCTAACGAAAAGAAAATGAATGTCCTGGTATCAGCGGTGAGACGCTGATATTTTCTACCACTCATGGTAACTCAAAGTGGAAACAAGTGAGCCACATTAGCTCCTGGAGATGTGACGTCAACGCCGTAGGTGCAAAGAGCCCATTGGTCTGTTAGGATTTACATGACTGTTTTAACCAAACTACTGTTTCACATTGAATTAGTGTGGTCATTTAAAATGAAGCTTACTGGCAGTTTCAAAATAAAAGCTTCACTATCCCTTCCACGTTAGTGCACCGCCCTAGGCGGTGCAATAATATTAGCCTTTTTTATGTTTGTTTTCCTCAGGATAGAATGAACTGCCTTTCTTACTTATTTGCCATGTTTAGTATACTAAATGGAGTAAGTCAATGACAGACAACATGCTAGTGATGCCTCACATACTACTGATAGCCTTCACGCTAACATGAGCATTTTAGCTAATTTTAGCTTATGCATTAATTTTAACATTATGAATGGTACAAGTACAGCTTAGTCAACATGCTTCTGCCTCTCCACAGGTTATTGACTACAATTTAGCTAAGCTTAGGATTGATAATTATTATTAGCATCAGAACGCTGGGTCCAAGCCGACAGGCACACTTTGGCAGGCCCCGGTTAAATTTCTTCAGGAATTTTCTAGTTGTTCCTGTTCTGCTCCAGATGTAGAACTAGTTGAAAAACAATCAGAGGGGTGGGGGGTTAAATCACAACTATTCCCCCCTTCATTTCACTGAGAGAGAGACAAAATTACCAGGGAGAAGGTTTTCTTTATCATGATGGTGCAGCAAAGCTGGACTGTAATTTCAAGTTCCTTCCCGCAAGTCAGTTGAATCCTGTGTGGCTTACGTACTTTTCCTCTTAATTACATACGGGCGAGAGGGGAGACTGCAGACGTTTTAGAATCAGGAGAAGAGTTCCAACAGAGTTATGCAAAACTCTATTTGTTTAGCTCTTATCTTTAATATCCTGAATTTCATGAGTAGAAAGAATCCTGCTGCAGCAGTGTAACTGCCTGAGCTGAATTCAATGTCACAATTTAGGTTTTATTAGACAAAACACAGAGAGAAACTTTAAAAAGGTGAGGTTATGCATAAAAAAAGACATTATGACTTTGATCCAACAATGTAGCTGCTGATTGCTGTTGATGTAGCTGCTGGTCACAAAAGCAGCAATGCATAAGTTACCATGGTGATTTATCCAGTGCAGCTAGCCTGCTCCAGACCAGGCTAGAAGCCAGGCTTAGCTAAGCCTGGAGCCCCATCTGTTCACCCTGCATTAAAATACAGCTAATTCAGTTTGGTATTCAGTCAAGTTATTATGTTAAAATCATGATGGTAGAAATTACAATTATCAGTTTTAAAACAGTCAATGTGGACTATGTTACACCTGCCATATGTCATCCATCCAGCACGCATTGCAGCATAAACATGGTAACGCTGTAAGCTGTCTAGAAAAACTAAACAGCTCACAAGAGCTTTACTGTACTGTTTTTACATCTATTACAAATATTTGGAAATTAGCACATATATATCAACACATATATGTGTTATATATCAACCCCATGTGGTTGAAATATAACTACCCACATGGTTAAGTAGTTATTCTGCTTTCAGACGTCCATCTTATTGATGGAAACTAACAACAACAGCGTTGTGAACAGCTGTTCAAAGACAATATGTTAGCTGTGAGTTTCCCCACCCTCAAGGTCAAATGTTCTGATGGATTAAATTTAATCTCTTATCAAGATTAATTCAAATACAAAGTTCTTTATGACTTCAACTAGCACATTTAGCTGAAAACAAAATATTTGCTAAATTTCGGTCAGAACTTTTTGTTTTTCCTTCAGCTCCAGTTAGGGTCATCCTCTGGAACAATTATTAGACACTCGAAGGAGCTGCGTTCATTGTTTCAAACAATTATACGCAAATGTAGACGTGATGGAAATTCCCAACCATCCCACCCCTCAGGAAGGAGACGGGTTCTGGTCCAGAATGTGTAGATGGATGCCAGAAAAAAAAAGCCAGAGACCTTGTGAAGATGCTGCTGAAGCTGGGGAGACAGAGTCGTTATTCACAGTGAAATCTGCCCTGTACTGACATGGGCTGGAAGGCAACTCAGTGAGGAAGAAACCATTACTCCAAAAAGAAACATAAAAAGTCAGATTAAGTTTTCGAATGCACACAGGGACAGAGAACATTCCAGAGACGTGTCCTGTGGTCCGATAAAACTAAAGTGGAACCGGTTGCTCGCTGGTTGAGCGCCAGTCTCAACTGTGAGCCTATTTATATGAACTTATATAAATCATCATCGTAAATACCACAACCGTAATGATCACTGCTCACATACATCTGACGCTGCTTGTTAGCCCCTTTTTCTCGCTGTTTCTCACAGACTAACAACCTGTTGCTCTGAATGTTGCTGGTAGCAGCTGGACAAACTGTTGCTGGGCAGCAGGCAGCTGATTGGACCCAAACAGGTGTACCCTGAAAGAAGGTTGTGAAAAGCTGCATTCACCTCCCCCGCACCTCCACCCCGCATTCATTCAGCTGCTGTAACATTCTACCAATCAGAGTCCACAATATTGCTTTATCACCATATTCTGACAATAAAGAGTTTTGCATGCTAAACAGCTGACATTTAATAAAGGCCCGTTTAATTATCTCTTTGATGGCAGACGACTGGAAGACCTTTTGAAATGAAGTCATGAATTTAAATAACTCCAGGGGATATATGACACACCATGTGACCGTTTCACTCTCCTTTATTTTGGCATTTAATAAATGACTCTCAAAAGAGAACAGTGAGACGAGGATATGTCAAGGAAGAATTCATTCAGATCTCTGTTTACAGCATTTAATGTGCCCTGTAGGAGCACAGTCAAAATTAGTTTTGTTATTTAAAACCAATTTATTCACTCAATAAAACCATGTGCCCTTAAGTGGAACACACTGACCAATCACCTAATTACTTCAGCTGATGACCTTTAGTCAAATTTACAAATCTGGCATTTCACTTATACATTCTAAACTCAATAGTGCTTGACCTTCACTGGAACATGATTTGGAATGATATATGTGTCACAGAATGGCTTTTTAATTGTTATTAATTCAGACTTTAAGAGAACGATTGGGCTAAACTGAATTAAATGAAAGAGCATATCATGTAGATCTGCTTGATCTTACTTTGTAATAAATTGGATTTTCAGAGCTGTCTGCCCTAATAATATTCTAGTCAGAAAATACTGCCTCCTATTTGTTGGGAACTGAAAACTATTGATAAGGGAACCGTGGCAGTGAACCTTTACTTTGACTATTTTCTGTTTTTAATCACCTTATGCAGGATTAATATCCCCCATCTGGTTGACCACTAAGCACTGCCTCTGCACTGTAATCCTTGTAGTGCAGATGTATCTACATTTTCTTTTGACTGTTAATGATATTTAAACTTAGATTCAAAGAGTCCATCAAGCCCCCAAAATCTCTGGGATTCATTCACAAATCACTATAATGTCCATTGTTCATTCCTGCTTTTCCTTCATATCTGTAGCAGATTTACAAAGCAGGTTGCACTAAAAATAAAACGATGCCCATCATGTCCAGCAGATGGGAGCAATTTGTACGACTCTGCATCAATGTGCTACTGCACCCTCTTCACCTATAAATACAGCAGATCATTTCAATGGATAAAAAACTGTTTTACTCTAAATGATTATATTTAGCAGCGAGGTCCATGTGATCAAAAGTCCTGAAAACTTTAAGCCAACCTCTGCATGAAGGAATCACTTTAGAATGGAAGTTCTAATTCTATGTTCGGATATTTCGAAGCAGAAATTCTGCTCATCTACTTTCGGAAGTAGAAGCCCATGACTTTATGAATTGATTGTTTATTTAAATGAGACAATGCATAATGGAGGTGCAATGTTGTCATAAATATACATCTTTTGGTATTTAGGGTTGATATAAATAAGTAAATCATATCAACTTGTCTGAAACACTTTCATGCAAGAATACTTAGTGCTCTCCTGATTTGGATTATTCATTTGTAATTCTGATGAAATGTAACTTAAAGTTTGCTTAATATTTGACTTGTCTGAATTGACAGCTGAAAAACTGTATTGTACTGAAAAACTATTTCTTTTGGACAGGAACGCTACAGTCCAGGTGACCCCCAAAATAATAAATATTTTAATCATGTCCCCTGCAGACGACCTGCAGACAGTACAGCACAATCTCAAACAGTAGACATGGATCCATACTGTCTGACAGCTTTTAGATGATTTTAGTTTATTCTAATAAAACTAATAGATTTAACAAACACATTTTACAAGCTTCTCCCTCAATTTCCTTTCTGTTCTCTGTGCAGTTGAAAGTGTTCATGAATGCATCCGTTTTTCTTAAAGGCTGACTGGAAGAAAAACAACGAGCAAAAAGTGTTTAAACTCCCACTGCTGTGCTGCTGTGTATGAGTGACTCTTCAATAACAGAAATCCAAAGTTAATGACGCGAAGACAGGAAAAAATACGTAGAGAAAAAGTTCCTTGCTAGTTTGCCAAAAACAAATTTAAAGTAATTTACAACTAATTATTTTCACCCTGTCGGACTCTTCTGAACCATCGTGAATTATTAACTAAAGCAGAACATGATAGATTTTGTACATAAAAAACCGCGAAGCAAGATAAATTTTACTGAAAGCAAATAGCGGATCTCTTGTCATATTCTCAATTTTTTTTATACTAATATCGTGAATGTTTAATATTTAATTCATTTTTCAAAATGTAAAAGCAGACAGCGTCTCAGGGCTGGTAGAAAACTGCTCAACAGTAAACAGAATCTGACAGGAGCTTCGTCTGTCCAGTGTGTACCTGAACACTCCAGCCGGTGTCTGTGGCATGATGAAGCTTTTTTCCAGATCACGGAGCACGTCGTTCAGCATGCGTACGTGGGAGGGGTCACGCTCTTTGGGGTCATTCGCCGGGCGCATGGCTTCGGACTGGAAGAACGCCGCGTGGTCTCTGAGAGTGGAGGCTGAGGACAGCAGGGGAGGCGATACCGCATTCTTATCTGAGCAGCAACAAGAAGGAAAAAACACAACATGAAGACACTTCACCATGGCTTTCACATGTAAAAACCTTTGCAAATGGATTTGATGTATAATATTCTAACAACCTTTTGTGCTCGAAAGAGTATTTTACTGCAATGGATTTCCAACAAGTGGTCTCCTGCTTTTAGGTGGAGGAGGCTTATTTTGGAAAACAACCCTCTTGACTTTTTGTCATGCTTTGTCCACTGATATCCTTGGATGGAAACTCTTTTTGGACTACACTGAACAAGACATGTCCACCATCTTGTGTTGTGCACTTATTAACTCATAGGCTTGGACTATAAAATGTTGAAAATGTATAAACGGTCATCATGGTCAGATTTACAGGGTGTGGGCCGCAGGGCTGGAGCCAGTTTCTATTAGTAAAAAAGATTTTACTATTGCAAATTAAAGTACATTAATATGCACTCCTTTACATCAGCGGTTCTGAACTGATGCAGGTCTAATATGCTACCTGGTTGGTAGCTCCATGTTGTACACAAAAAGTACCATAACTTCATATTATTCAAATACTTGAGTTTTGTTCATTTTCATAAAATCCTAAAATATTTAAACAATTCACAATGATTCGCGCCAGGAGTTTTAAATAAAGTACAATGTTTGTAAAATACACATTTCTTTAAAAAAAAAAAAACAAAAAAAAACACACACAAATAAAAACACAAACTAAAAATCTGTGGGGTCCCTAACTGTCGGCCCCGGGGCTCCTGCCCTGTTGACCTTTTCTAAAGTCTGACCCAGGAAAGTCCTGAAACTTTCTTTGGTTTCTCCTTTAAACTGTGTTGCTGAGCTTTTGTTTGGTGTTGAGTTTTGTTCTTAAAAACAAAGATTAATAAATATAGCTAGAAAAAAATAAATATATAAATCTGAAAAACTTTGCATGGATTTGTATACAGCACCATTCGCTCTTATTTATATTTTACCCCTGGAGAAGGGAAAAAAATGTAATAAGTTAAAAGAGCAAGCCATTAATAAGCTAAGAACCCATTTTGTTTGGAAGAAAAGGATGATATTTCTGTTTTGTTATCTCCTACTGGTTGACACCCGCCACCATGGGGATGCTCCAGCAGGTAATCTGACACAGATCCCTCCCTACACACAGCGCTGCTGTTCACAGAGCCTGAGCAGATGAACGAGACAATAGAGGTTTTCTGCCTGGATAAAAACATCACAACGTTAAGTTGCTTGAAACGTCTCCTTTTAACTGTCGAGAGCCCTTTATCTGTTCACATCTGCATCTCCATGTGAGAAGAAATTTAGGAGCACAACTCCTGCAGAGCGTTCCTCTCTGCTACGTCTCCCTGTGAAGGGCTCACTCTGCAGCCAGTCATCTGTCAAGGTGGAGGTAAGACAGTTGTACTGCACTCACAGAGAGTACGGCTTTATCCATTCATACAGATGAGCACAGCCACTGTTGAATTTGTGTGTTTGGCACTTTGTAGGGAAAAGAAAGAACGCCTAATGTGGTGCAGACGTCCCTTTTCCATGTGCGCTCACAACCGTTCCAGTAACAAAGCTTTACAGGTACGACACAGAATCAAACCAAAGTGAGGTTATTGATTCTGACAGTGGTCCTTATTTAAAGAAGTCAGTAAATGTTGTACACACTAGTTATAGTCTGCTTCCCTCTGAGTGAAGTGACACCAGACATTGTTCCCAAGAACAGCTTACCTTGAATAAAAAGTTAATTGGAGAGGAGAAAGGGGCTTAAAGAAGTGTGAAAATGATGCAGCTCAGCTAAAACCGTCCTAAATGCTTCAAAATGGAAACCAGAACAAAAAGACATGGAGGAAAATGGAACTGTTCGAGTGGATCAAAGAACAGCAAAAAATGACTGAGTCAGCCAGTCGTCCGCTCCAGGGTGAACTAAGAAGAATGGCACAGTGTTTAAACTCAACTATTTAAAGCTAAGCTTTCGGCAAGTGGCCCGTTGCTGAAAAGCTGACGGCAGCTGAAGATGTTACAGGTTGCAAAAAACTCAGTGGATGGCCTTGAGAGAAACGGAACATTTTAGAGACATTTGAAAGAGTGAATGGTTGTTTTTGGGACTAGAAGCTGCCAACAGTTTGTCAGACGATCCCCAAGATCTAATCACTGCAGTTCTGCCCTGTGGCATAGGAAAGTGTTCTGTTAAATACTGCTACACTTTCCAAAACATCCGATATTGCCTGGCCGTTGTTTTCCTTTTCCAATGGATTCTCGTCTTCCTTCAGTGCTCCATCTCATATTTCTCCCATTGAACTGGATTTCTCGGGATGCATCCTGGGCAATCAGTGAAGAGAAGGAGGAGTTGTTAACGATGCCGTTGAGTTTCTGCGCTGTTTGAGAATTGTATCTGTGGTTATGGTTTGACTATGGCAGCATAGGAAGTGAACAAAGCCATTCAGTCTGTGCTGGACATATTTCCAAACATTTAGCACTTAAAGTCAGAGCAAGAGGAATGTTTTTAGCCTGCAGTTCTCATTAACAGCCATCTTGTTTGGCTCAGCACAGGCAGTTTTTGGTAAGCTTCATAGTTTTGTCGCCTTGATTGAACATGATCAAAAATAAATCTTTAAGGTTACTGAGCACAACTTTTCATATTTTCTTTATTTGATTATTCTAAGCCTGGTTTATGTATTTTATGTTATTTTAACTAACTCATTTAAGGCAATGAAACTTGAGTCCTTGTCAGTAATGGACACTTAGACAAATTCAGTTATAGTAAAAGGGTTATTTTAACAGTCAGCCTGAACCGTAAACTGGAAAATCTGTTGCCACTTCACAACTTCTAGTTTGTCAGGATTATTAGTTATTTCACAAGAGCAGCATTTCACAATCCACTTCTGGAGTGACAAGTGACACACTCTCCTGTAGAAAAGTGGAGGTGACAATTTGTCACTTCTATTTAAATACAAGGCTTTCAGTAGTACACTGACTAAAAAAAGAGAAAAAAGAAGAAAAGAGGTTTATTCTACAAACCATCAAGACAAGAAACCAAACTTATTTAGTAGATGTCATATTTTTGGAAGTGAACTTTACCATTCTTCTTCCCATTTCTAAATCATTTTTTTATTTCTTCCAATCAGTCTGTTACCAGGTTATTTTAACTTTCACATTAATACATCCTAGGAATGGCGCTGCAGGTAAGCTATACGGCTAAGTTTGCTTCATAATGTCGAGTTTGGTCACAAGGTGGCAACATGTGATCATTTATTGCAGTCAAAGAGTATGTTATTTTCATTTCTTCTGATCAGACGATCTTCTGATCAGAAATGATCTTTGTGTAATGCCATGCATAACACCACGCCCTGATGTGGTGTAAGGAATGCCACATCCTGTCTGTCTGAACGGCTCAATTCTGAAAAACCCGACTTGTCCCCTTCCACATGCTAAATCACATACATATTTGATCGTTTTCACAACGTTTGCAGTCAGAATGGCCATGTCGCATTTTATCCAACTTAAAATTAGAATAATATGAAAAGGGTAATTAATGGAAACTCCTAGAGCCACAGGCTGATCAGCTCTACGTAACATTGCAATGATGTAGTCAATCATGCAAGGGGCCCTAACACAACTGCATAGACGTGTTCATACTTTTCAGAAATCTGACATTTGTACTTATAGCATCTTTTTGTTGATTGGTCTGATGAAATATTTTAAATTTCTGGGACTCTTTACCTGTAAGGCATCATCATAAATGCAAAAAATAAAAAGCATGAAATATTTTACCAGTTTACTAATTGTGTTATGAATGACAAGCAATAATTATTTCTCTTTTACAAAAAATTCATATTTTGGGGGGATAATAGTGGGAGATTTAGAATCAACAACCTTGTTGTGTAAACATCCAGGTTTCAGCTCTCTTGATATGTTTATCTCAGAATTTGTTCTGCGATTTGAAACATTAACAGAAACCTGAAGACATCTGCTGCTGCACTGATTTAGCGAAAATCAGTGCAGCAGCAGTCCTTCAGTGAGGACTGAGAAGAAGCAAGGGAAGCCCAGGATTAATTCCAGTTTTATTATAAACATTATTGGGAAGGAGGCGAACTGTCATCCAAGATATTAATCAGCAGCATTTGGTATGTCTTGATATCGCGGCGCCACAGCAGGTTTGGAACAGAATGTGACTCATCGGTGGGAAAAATGTGAAGACAGAGGGGCCAAAAATAGGCAGCGGGAGCTATTCTCCTACGAATTTAAATGGCTCGCCTCACAGCCAGCTGGGACTCATGAAATATTGTTTGATTGTTGTAATCCATCATATCTTTCAAGATCCTGGGGCATACATGGGAGAGTTTGCATTCATCTATGCAGTTGGGACTTGGACTCTTGAGATAAGAGCAGCAGGGAGAGGAAAGGTGAGAAAAACAAAACACACTCAAGGAGATGCTTTTTTTCATCAGAATAATTTCTATTTTTACATTAATCTCTACAGATACAATCAAACCTCGGGACTTCCCTGCATGTGCATTAGTTTTAAATAATTTTGTCAAAAAAAAAAAAATCCCCTTTTTTTTGTTTTTAGTTTGGTTCATTAAGTGAGGATGAATAAAGAATAATGTTCTATCTAATTGTACTTAGAGCTGTTTCTTTTATACAAGTCATGCTATGACCTACTAGCAGCTTTTTCCTGTTACAAGATCTATAGCTCTAATTACATGCCAGCACACATATGGCCATTAAATTCAGGAGAGGTGCACTATTTGCACTCATCTATGTGAGGTCACAGTGATTTCTTGACCCTCTGCTCATGCTGGTATTTTCAGTGATAGATGAGCAGACAGGTCCTTGGTTTGTGGTGGATCATTGGTTTCCCCGTCCTTCTCCAAAACAAAGCAAGTAGAGAGAAATGCCTCAGTGGACTTCAACTATATTATTCAATACCATTAGGTATTTATTTGTATTTATTTGGGTTCTGGTCATTAACCTCTGCCTATCAATCAGGATGTTCCTCAAATATCAGATTTCTATTTTCTCTCTCTCCTACCTTCTGTTTTCATGTTGTGCGAGAAATAGACATTTGTGTTTGACTGCATCAGAGTTATTTTAAAGTTTCTGGATATGTCCCAGATTACAACAAAAGCCATAATCTGATATTTTGAAAATGAAAGATGTATTTTAACATAAATGCAATGTGAGTTTGCCAAAAAACAATATGACAGGAAAAAAATTACTGGGAAAATACAATGAGTATGACATAATATTACAGTTCAACTACAATAAGGGAAAAGAGAAAATTATGTAAAAACTAACAGTAAACAGATAGATGGCTGCAACTAATTTAGAAATCTGTTATTCTCTAAATTGTTCTCACAAATAATCGATTAATGTGACAAAAATGGGCACATTCTGCAGACTTTGTCTGCATACTCCAATTAACCATTAACTGATTACTAAATTAGATGACAATTATTTCAATAATCGATTAATCTCAATTAATCCGATTAACCGTTTCAGCCCTTGAGCTATGCACAAACGGTTTCACTAATAAAAACTGGCCAAAGTACAACTGTAAGTCTGGAGATTACTTTTAAAAATAATATCAATACCTTCTGCTGCCCTGAGGTGAGATGGAAGGCTGTTCCATCAATGTGGGTAATAATAATAAAAGAGTCATCTCACTTATGTGTTCTTAGTCTCACTTTGGGTTTACATTGAAGGCCTGTGGGTTCTCAGTGTTTGTGGGATAGAAGTAAATCTAATAAATAGGTAGGGTCCAGACTGGTTTATTGGTTTTTAAACCAATAAAAGAATTTTCAGATCGATTCTGATGCAGAACGAGAGACAACACGAAGAGCATCTTCTGACCCGCTTGCAGCTGAGAGGAGGCAGAACATTTCAACCGTCAATCCTGCAGGTAATAAAGAAGTGCTGCCCTGTCTACAGCGGGTCATGAGAGAGGACTGAGCTCTGGGGATATTATACTGATAATGAATTTATTATGTCTTTATTACATCTCAACTGGAAACTGAAAAAAAAAATCAGGCTTGACAACTGTTATGCTTTTTGAATTCTTTCACATCAAGTTTCTTATAATGATATTAGTCAGCAGAACCAGTCTTCTGATCAACAAGGGAGTTGAAGTGGCAATCTGGAAAAAAAATACTGCTAACAAGAGAACTGACGGGCAACATGTCGCCAAGAACAACGGCACTAATAAAACAAATGGCAATAAATAATTGTTCAAATTATATGAAGGTTTTAAAGTGCTAATAAAGCAAGTCTCATATTAAGCTCTTCATCACATGAAGTTAAAATAACAAGTAGCTTCAACAGTCACATGTGAGTCTTTAGATGCAGTCATATGTGAATAATTTACTCAGTGTACAGACAACTCTCAATGTTTTTCATGGACAGGTAGATAAATACATAGATTTTAATCTAGTATACTCTTCCACTTCCACTTCATCCTTTAACTCACTGAATGAGTTGAGATATAACTTACAATAGACAATCTCAGACATCACTGACTCCATTGCTCCCTTTAAGGTGAAGGTCAGAAGAACATCTCCATGGAGAAAGGCTCCACTGGACTCCATGTTTACTGTGACATCTATAAAGGTTAGATATACAGTACCTTTAAATGGAAGAATTAAAGGAAGTCATTTTCTGAAATCTCCAATCTTCCCTTCATTGGTAAGGTTGTTGTAAAAGCTGTTTCAACAGTTAACTAATTTCTTCACATTGACCAACCGCTTTGATGTCATTCAGTCTGGTTTCCATGGTTACTACAGTACTGAGACTGCCCTCATCAAAGTGTTCAATGACATCCACATAAATTCAGAGTGTGGGAGAACCACAGTGCTGGTTCTGTTGATGATAATACTTTGCTGGACCCACTGGAAAAATTTCAAATAGCAAGATAAGTTATCATAAAGATGATAGACATGCTCATTACAGCGTGCTTATGTAGACACATAGGACAAATCATAGTATGGATGTGCCATAACTTTTACCAGCTGAACAGAAATTAAACTGAAGTTATTATCTTTGAACCAAAAGAGGAACGATCTAGAGTCAGCACACAACTTCAGCTGTTGGAGATGGGAACTAATGATTAGAGTGAATCCTGGGAGTAGTGATGAACTCTGACCTGAACCTTCAGAGACACATAAAGGCAGTTACAAAGTCAGCCTTCAATCACCTGAAGAACATTTCTAAAGCTAAAGAAGTAATGACTCAGAAAGATCTAGAGAAACTCGTCCATGTGTTTATCTTCAGTCACACCGCTTACTGCAACAGCAACTGTGTTTCCATCAACCTTAAAATTGTGCGATTTGACATTCTGAAAATAAGTGTGCTTAATGGAAACACTTGAGGTGGCTTTTCAGCTTTATCAAAATTAGTGCATTTTGCAAAACTGCAAAGTAAACACTTTAGCATCACAAGAGTCATATGAACAACTGTATGTTACTACTGCTGGAGATTATGAAAAAGATGACAGGAAGTGGTAGAAGGATGATGGCGCGGCATGTCTTTTCAATATTTATTTGCATGTGATTTTAGTTGCATTTCTTTTTTAATCGTTGCTTTCTCTCTGTAAAGGGGAAAAATTACTATCCACTGTCGCCACATGCTTGCTCAGTAAAAATGGTTGCTGAGTTAAAAACTCAATAATGCAATAGGCGGAACTGCAATTTCAACCAATTGTCAAAAACTGAATTTGTCTATATTTTACAACTACGATGCATGCCATTAAATTTGCATTAATTCAATTATATTTTTCTATATAACAAGATGTTAATTGGATGTTTTGTGTCTTCTAAAGTACCTTGTCATGACATTTGTTTAAACCGAGTTCATCTATGAAGGTTCATCATCAGCTACCAGTTACACCTTACCACCATTTTATAGAGTTATTTCACTCCACCCTGAATTCTCTGCACTGTAAAGCAGTGCAAAGATGCTGTGAGGAAGCCACAGTCAGGTTAAAAAACATTTAGAATATCTGCACCTTTGCTAAAGGCCAATTTTAACTTTGACACATTTACAGTGAGACATAGAATTACATTTAATAACCTCAATAAAAATTCCAAAATCTGTCACTGCAGCCTCTCTGATATTTGTGGCTGATGAGAATAATAAAACCAATTGTGAGCATAAATAGCGCCGTCCTATAAACCACAATGCCATAATGTCAAATTATGAAGGGCGTACAATTAAAATAAAACATATTCCAAGGTCCACTTTAAGGTCAACACCTAACTGCAGCGTTATTCATGTCTCATTGTCATTTATCTTGTGAAGTTTCATTGTCAATCTGTTTATTGCCTTCTGGACAGAAGGCAACATACATCGCCTTTCAAAGCACATGCATAGACGACATTAGTATTCAATCTATTAAAGAAAGAGCAGCTAAACATTAAAAATAAAATTAAAAAAATAAATCTTATTAAAAATAAAATGTTTATATTACTTTGTTGAACAAAGAAGTGAAAGAGAAGAGAAACTGGGGAGCAGAGATGTGGGGATGCAGAGGGACAGAGTGATGAAGGAACAGACATGGGGGCTACAGGCAGGTATCATAATCATTTCTCTCTCAGGTTATAATCTTTCCATTAGTCTCAGATGAGGAGGCATAACCACTCAATCTAGGCTTTAATGGGACAATGCTTATATGCTTAGACAGAGCCAGTGAACCTGAGGCTTAGAGTGATTGCCTTAGTGACAAAATGAATGAGACTTGGAGCTGGAGCTACGTGAGGATCGTCTGCTCGCCTACAGCGCTTTAAATCTCAGATCATGGTCCGTAGATGATCGATAATCCTCGCTTTACAGATTTTATTTTGTCCCGGCGATGAAGAATGAATTCTCCACAGTGCATATTCTACTGACTATATCTAGTTGTGACTCTGTTTAGGAGAAACTCCAGTACTTTCAGGATACTTCTTGATGGAAGTAACATTTAATTTTGTTTACTCTGGATTTGCATGATGCCAGCATGCAGGCTACAGGCATCAAAGTCTATTTTTTTTTTCAGCCTTGTTCAAGGGCCATTTTAATATTCAAGGACAGTCTTTGCGAGCTCTTAGAGTGTGACTGAATAAGCCTATTTTTGCTCACAGGGCCTGAGAGCTTGTTCAGCATGTTAACTGCTGAATGTTTGGCAATGGAAATGTGGGCTGGGTTCATTTAAGACTAAAGCACTGCTTACTTAAAACGGAGAAAGTTGCATATGCAGACATATGTAAATTAGTCTATGTAAAACATACAGAGAGCCACTATCTAAAGTTCAAATGTGCTTGCAACAACAAACCAACTCATCTTCAAATCAGTACACACATTACTTATACGCCTTTAATATTTCAGTCTTCCCTGTTCTGATTGTTCCAGATGGTCTATGTCTTATAGACTTAAAAAAAAAAAACTTAATTCATTTTTAACAGTTATTTGCATGGTCTGTAATTAATTGATTCCCATTAATCACATTTAGTCAAAAACTATATATTGATAAAAAAGCAACATTCTCAAAAACCCATTTTACTACTAAATGATTGAAAAACAAACAAACACATGAGCTCAAAAAAGATCATTTTTGGTTGTTCTACAACCATCATAGTCTATGCTGCTGCTACATGTTTAGCATTGAGTTTCTCTTTAGACTTGAATAGCTTTGCTGATAGACTAACTCCTTTTAGCTCAACTTCAACACAATAGTCTTTACCAGCGTCCAATCAGATCATCTCTGAAGCAGAAATAAATATTTCAAAGCAGCCCCAGCATACCATGAGAAGTGACCATACACAACATCCACATATGTTATGGGTGTAACTTGTGTGTCAGAAATGTCTAAAAGGAAAAAAAAAAAAAAAGAACATGGGAACTAAGAAAATGAATAAGAGTAATCTATAACTAGACACAAGAAATAAATAAACTAGAATCACTGAGAAAAGACTGAACAGTGAAATAGAAACAAGATGATGTAATCAATATAAGGAAGCAAGGAACACAATAACAATGGAACTGGGATAAAATAATCAATATCCCAAAACAACCACAACAGGGGTTATTTTGGGATATTACATTATCTCAAACCAGTCTTCCCTTTCTTCTCTGTCCTAAAAAAATGGATTTTCTGTCCAAACAGAACCTGACCACTGAATATTTTCAACAATTCTAAATAAACAACAGAGAAGGTTGTGGGTGCAAATCCCAGTTAATCTGCAATACTCAGACCAGCCTGTTAGGACACAACCATACCGCATTCAAGTCAACTTAAACCAGAGTCTACCTTCCTGTGATGCTGAGTTTAAACTTCAGCAACTTCTCTTCACCATTTCTACAGGTTTAAATGCATTGACTGACTGCCATGTTATTGCACAGGGGAACCTAACAGAACAGTATGGAGTGAATGTTACTACAATCGCCAACAGTGCACCAGAGTTCTTCAGCTAAAATCATGAACAGCGTAAGTTCAAAGAGTCCAGTTTCATCCAGAGAGAATTTCGGCCGCTTTTGTAGGTGTATTTAAAAAAGTGAATGTTTTTCTCCAGAAGGTCTTTTAGCTCCAATTATTAACATCAAATTACAGCATGACAGTTTGAGCAGGTGTGCTCGTTCCAGGATCCCAGCTTTGTGCATCAAGGCTCTAATTCTTGTGCACTGAGTGGAACTGAGCCATTATTAACTAAATCTGTTTCTGTTATTATAATGAGGGCAATATGGCCACCAGAAAAAAGGAGAAAATGTGTAAAAGTGGAGAAAAGTAATCAAACCCAGCTCTATTCTGGAATTGGTTGAAAAGTACCAGAGCCCTTTGCAACTGGAAGAATTACTTCTTGAACTCAATATATTATTATAGCAACAGTGCACACGTGTAAAGTCAAATATGTTTTCATACTATTACTATTTTTTTTTACATCTGCTTTAGTCTCACCACTATTTTTACATCATATGTTACCTTTAAGTTTGTTTTGAACATCCAACACAATGTCCAGAGGGTAGAAAGGCAGCACAGGGTCACTGACCAGGCGCAGAATGGCTTCGGCTGTCATCTGCAGAAACAGTCACAAAATAAAACAAGTCAAGTTAGTGTACTTTATTAATTCATCATTTCATATTAGCAACAAAAATCAGTCATTTAAAATCCACAAGATCATTGCGGTCTACAGACCAAGGATCAACTCTTGGTCAAGCATGTTTTCTGTCTTGTGCATACCCCAAAACATCCTGTCTTTCTGTAGTCCCCAGTTCACCCCCCAAGTCTGGAAACTGTTCTGTTCTGCAAAGCTCTAAACACCCAAGGTCAGTCTGACTTCTGGTCTCCATCCACAAATAAAGACATATAAATTGAAAACTTCAATCCGCCTTACGCTGCCTCACCTCTAGTCCTTCCAACTGGAGTCAGTTCCTCTCCTGGGTAGAATATGCACATGATTCTCACATCTCCTCAGCCGCTGGTCTTTTCCTGTTTGAGGTCTCTTTAGGTTATCAGTCTCCTCTTTCCCCTCTGATGACTGAGAAGCCACACTCTTAGAATCTGTAAGTAACTTCAAATACCCAGGGAGACTTCTTCCTTGTTTTGTTGTGGCCTGTCACATTTGTCTGCTTAGTTCTGACCTTCAGTTCCTGTTCTGAGGGATTGCTGGATGGGTAATACTTCATCTCCACTAATCAGACCATGATTTCATGTATTGCCCTTCTAGACAAACCAGCTTCTTGTAAACTGAAAAACTGACATCTCCATCAGTGGTTCACATGTGTATAAACTTAAATCAGAAAATTCCTTGCAGGTGCTGAACTATTTCTACGAGTGATGAGTTAATGAAGGGTGGCAAAAATCTGAGACAAAAATGATCCCATATTACAAATGTGATCTCAGTCAGGCAAAACTCAGACAATTATCCCTGACAGTCCATGTTTGAGTTGATTTATCTAAATATTACTGCTTAATATGCCTCAGTCCTTGTTATAACCAGCCATATTATAATATGCCATATTTCCCTCTACTGCTGACCTATTGACTGCTGGGATTTGATCCATCACCCAACAACTCTAACAGAGCCAAATGGCAAGAGGAAATAGTCAAACCATTTTTGATTGATTCTGGCTTCTGTATGCCGATTGCTTATGGATGCCTAGTTAACATTTCAAAGCTGGCCAAAAATACTTTTCTCACATCCCTGAAAATGTCCAATGTTCCCAGCAACTATGTCTAATGGCCTCTTATTGTATTTGTGCAAAAAGCCTTGTGATTCTTCTTCTGCCAAAATCATACACTTAATTCTTTCTGTGTAGAAGCATACAACTTAATATGCAACGTGTAAAATTTAGTAACTTTCAATTTTATTTTCCGTTAACCCCCATAACTTCCAAAATAAAGAAAAATCCAAAGTTATGCCGTCCGTCCGTCCGTCCGTCCGCTGCCTCTCTTTTCAAACACTTGAGAGCCTGGGAATATCTCTTTATGTTTACAAGCTGGCTGTTTCCTTCCTCTAGGATCTGCCATATTGTTATGTTTATACCAAAGCTGTAAAATCCAGCTGTAAAATTGCTGCAGAACTTCTTTTATCCCTATTTGTTGGCTCTCCTCTGTCACAGACACAACACATATTCAGCCAGCAATATGCACTGGAAGCGGTATAACATCAAAATATACGTCCACTGTGATAACAAGAACAAGAGACATCATGTCCACTCTTACGCCTGCAGCTCTGCTTGTTTTACAGCCTCCCAGTTATCTGCCAGTGGATTCTGATTGGTGTTTATCAGGATGGAAACAAGCATCTAGATCATGTTAGGTCTAGTCTTTTGTCATTTTGACAGATTCAGGTTCAATTGAAATTGTAAGAATCTGTGTAACATTAGTTTTTTTTTATCAATAAAATGGCATCTGTGTTATAAGAGAAAATTGGGTTCTAGTGCAAGAAAACATTTACTTGTGGCAAATTGAAAATGGGACTCATTTTATTCAACAACGGCTTTCTTCATGTGTCTCTCGTATAAAAGGAGAAATTTGTTGAGTGCACAACTAATAGCTACCATACCGACATATTTTTCCACCTGAGCTATGCAGCTCCTCCAGAGCAACCACAGTGCTTATTTAAAGTGGTATGAACTTGAAGGGACTGATTACCAGTATTCTGATACCAAATGCATTCTTTTTCCTTGCCTTTCCACTGATAACTTTGAATTACTCATTGAATAATTTCAAACACAACCTCATGTGGAACTTTAACTGCCTGGCCTCCATTTTTAGATACTGATAAATGGGGATAAAGAGATTTAAAAATACACCGCTATCTCCACTACAGATCAGTTATACTGGCTTTCCTGCCTCTGTGATTTGTGGGTGCTCATTTATTCTGCTAACTGTAACCAGCTGCACCTATATAACTCTCGTTTGCAAGTATTTTGAAAAGAGCTTACAGTGTACAGATCTGCTCTGCACCCCTCTGCGCTGTTGTCACTGCCACCGAAATCAATCTGGCAGAAGGGTGAGGGGGGATTATCGCATTGATTTGAAGCCAGTGAGTAATACTACTGCAGAAAGCATTCATCAAAAGCCTGTAATGTGGGGGGACAGAAAAGGCCGTTGATTTCTTATTTATGGCCTTATTTCTGGATCATCTCTTTCGAAGGCAGAGGCAAGGGAGGAGAGCAACGCAGAGACAGGAGATAATGACAGGAGAAGAAAAGCAGAACCGGGGCTGTGACAAAACAGAAAGCAGAAGAATGTCCAAGCTGAAGAAATGTGACAGTCGGTGGGGTGTGGAAATATAACAAACTAACCCCAACATCTGTTCTAACACCAGCTGTTTTTGTCTCTTATTATTTCATCTGGAATGCACTTACCATCTGACATATAATGAATTGATGTGTCACTTGCAGTGAAGGAAATTAGTTCTATCCATTTCTAAAAGCAGCTTTATAGGTGATTGGAACAGGGTCACTGCAGAGTACTGAATGAGCGCCTTAGTAAGGCTTTGTCCTGCAAGGTCAGAAGCAAAAATCTAAATACACAAAAGGAGATGTGAATTTCTGTGAACACTTCTGGCTTATTTCGTGTTTCAAATTTTAAAAAGATTTTAAAGTCAGTAGCTGTTTCTCAGCACATCAATTAAAGTGGCAGCATTATGTGTTTTTCAGGAAGTATTTTGCCATTTTCTAGCATAATCAAGTAAATGCTACATGTATTAAATATGACTTTAAATAAATTTGACTTTGTAATTGAAAACCTTGAAATCAGGCCTCTTGAAAAATTCCAGCTCACAACCTCTCTTCTATTAACCCTTTAACAATGTTTTTATCGGTGTTGCACTGAGAAGTATAGTGACCTCAGCAGATGCACAGTTCCACCAGGTGGTGGTTAATTGCTGCTATCTAGTCTGAAGGAGCTGAGTAGAGGAGTCACTAGGGAGGGCTGCTCTGTGAGGCAGAAGCTTGGAAACTGCAAGTTTACAAGTTTGAATGCAGCTCCTGGATTGAAAAAGTCAACCACTAGCACCTCAATAGTGGCCACTTTCAAAAATGTCAGTGAAAAAAAATCCATGGATGATGAGTTTTTTTCCACAAAAAAATCTGTGAATAGGTGAATTCATTAACACTGAACCACAAGTAGGTGGTAATGTATACTTTGACATGTTATTTTCTGTCTGCGTGTGTGATGAAGAATCCAGAAGCATGCAAAGAGGAAGGAAAACAAGTGAACACAAGGAGAAAAGCAGCAAACAACAGAAACACAGGCATGGAGACTCCACCGAGGAGTGGAAGAACTGGGTGATTACTGGAAATGGGATCAGGGACGACTCATTTTGGACAAACAGCTGACAGCAAATAGAGTCAAAATGAGACAATGTGGGACAAGTTTTACTGTTAAATGAAGAGCTTAGTGTTTGTTGGTTGGACGGACAAGGACAGACATGACCTGTCAGAGCAATCTGACTTTATTATGTCATTAATGAAGAATGTACATGAATAACATCCTATAAACTATATTAGATGACCTGGTAGTTAATACAAAGCCTTCTTTTGACCACATTATGGTAATTCATTCATTATTTCGATCTTAGAGGAAGAACAGCTGCAGTATGGATACATGGTAGAAGTGGACACCACTGACCACCACTGATGAATCTTAACAGGCTGTCTGTGGTGTATCTGGGCTAATGTGTCATTTGAAGTGGACAGATTACACAAAGCAACTGATGTAGGCTGACTGGAGGAAATCACTGAAGAAAATGAACACAGGGATCAGGGGACAATAATCCCTCAACATGAACTCAAGAATCCACAAAACCAACACAGAATCTAAAAGATAAAGTGTCTAAAGTGACATTGTTATCACCACCTACTGTATGCATATTATATAAATACACACACACACACACACACACACAAGAACTGTAGTCATTTAACATTTAGAAGGCACTGGATGTGTGGAGTAACAGGCTATTTGGTTAAAGTTAGTACAGGTCTCTAAATCTCTTCACATAATGGTTTCTTCATTGTTTTTTCTATTCAAAAACCCTTTATGGCGTTAAATTATTGACTAAATAGACATATGAGCTCAACAACAAAGATATTTGTTTTTAATCTGTTCTTTAGATTCTTCAACCATCAGATTGGTGGAAAGTTTCTTTCTAGTTTCTTTCTAGCCTTTCAGCTGCTCTAAGTAGTTCACCATTCTCTACTACAGGCAATAAACCTGGAAATTGTTTATTTATTTATATTTCGAATAATGCTGTTTTTTAGTATTTCTATATTCACTTGATTTTACTGTGTATATATAGTTTTTCATATTGGTTTTGCTTTTTATACTGCTGTAACAATGTAAATTTCCCCATTGCGGGATTAATAAAGGAATATCTTATCTTATCTTATCTTCAGAGTTTCAGTTTCATTCATGGCCTGTAGACGCTGACATTAGCATTGGGGACGTCTGTGCTGACGCTACATGTTTAGCATTGAGATGATATTTGAGGCTTGAAAAGCTTTGCTGATAGTCTAACTCCTTCTAGCACAACTGTATCACAACAGTAGTGTTTTCAGTCTGTTTGTGTTTGAAGCAGAAATTAACCCCTAGTGGACAATTGTTATCAAATTGTTATCCACCCATAAATCTGATTTATGGGCGTACCATATAAAGGTTCTAGTTTGGGACTTTATTTATTTATTTATTTATTTTTTATTTTACAAAAAAATCTTATTCACATTTTTAATATGTTAAAGGTTATGTTATTAATTAATCAAAAGTGTTGTGTTAATGTTCTGGCCCTAGTTAATACTTAAAATACTGGCTTGGCAGCTAAGGCAATAATGATATTTTAATCTGTTGGCAAGAAATTAAACATTTTTTTTCTCTAAATCTTTTCTGTTGCAACTGTTGAAGGTTCATTGTTTCAAACAGGAAGATGATCATTTAGAAAGTCATAAAGGAGCAACTCTTAGAAGGCCTCTCAGTTCATTCCTCTTCAGCAGACACGCTCATGTCTCCTTCAGCTCCGTCGTTGACATCATTGCCTCTGTTTTGATATTGCCGCCAGCAAACCTCTACTGGCTCAGCAGGCCATGAAAAACTGTATAAAACAGTCCGATTCTATTTCTTTTTCTTTATACTTCTACTCAAAATGCCACGCTAACAGGAACTATTTGAGACAAACTGAAATTGAAAAATGACATCTACCTTTCAAGGGAGCTGACAGTTGTTTGGGGGCATACTTGAATCTAATGTCAGGGCAATTGGGAAGCAAAACAACCACAATAAAACCCATTTGATTCTTATATATGAGCTCTTAAGAAAGTGGTATTTATTTAAATGACAGAAATGCAAAATGAGGCTTATTTTTCAACAGAGCAGTGATCTACTTGAACACCATTAACTCTGGCTTTCACCGGTTTGACCTGTTAAAATTCAGCAAACTGTCAAAGAATCCAGTCAGCCAGTCCACAAGTTCCTCCAGATACCAGTTTAAGACAGTCTGATGAAATCTTGGAAAGGCAGGCCAACTCTGACACACCATTGATGTCCAAAGAATCTACTGCCAAAGAGTTTGATTTAGGTACTCAGGAAACTGCCAGAAATGTTTTCTCACTTCTACCGTTTGTACCTCTCAGGTTGGACACCATGATCACCTGACTCACAGTGTGATGTTCCTCCTTTCTGCTGCCCAAACAGCTCTGACCCGCAGAGATCTTTTGGGCTGAGATTGGGGAAATTCAAATGAAGACCTCAAAGTCTTTGTTGTCATCACAAAACCATCCCAGGATGATATACTTTTATTTGTGGCAGGGTCCATAACCCTGCCAAATATTGACCATTAAAAATTAAACCCAAGATTATTCACACCCCTGGAAGGCTTACGTTTTAAGAATCTTTTAATTCAGCCCCATCAGTAACTTTCCTCTGATTGATGTCTAAACCAGGACATCCATACTCTAAATGTCCCCAAGATCAATGGACATCTGGACATCTAAATGTCTTAAATTCAGATGGGAGAAACTCAACTGCTTGTGGTCCATAATAAAATAGCAAATAATAATTGGTACATAACCTGTATTTTGATGAGTCCCTTGGACTCGAAAGCGCTTCATACTACATTCACCAATTCACACACACATTTACACACTGATGGTGGCAAGCTACTGGATAGTAGCCACAACTGCCCTGGGCAGACTGACAGAGGCGAGGCTGCCAGGCCCTGACACCACCGGCCCATCTGACCACCACCAGCAGGGGGTCTGTGTTTTGCCTCTTTTTTAATTTTTACTGACATTATTTGCATATATTTATTTATTTATTTTTTTGCATTGTTCTACTGTCTGGTTCAAGGAGGGGGAAAATCTTAATTAAATTAAATTCAGGTTGTTTATGCTGCAAAGACTTTCTTCCGACTGGGAGTAATGGAAGGATGGAGAGGGGGCATACTTTGTATTTTCCAGGCACACAGTGTCATTTTATAGCACAACAAGTATCTACATTATCTTCAGTTTTTCATAAAAAATGCTGTATCAAAAATACAAGAAGAATATATGTAGAAGAAATATGACTTTGCAATTTGAAGACCTGGAGCTCATCACTAAAGGACTAGAGAAAATACCAGTGAAAAGCTGGAGCAATTATCACATTTTTTTTTAATTGGTACTTCTTTTAGATTGTTGCATTATCTTTTTAGAGATATCTGAGTCAGAAACAAACATCTTGCTTGAATAAAAAGCAATTCTACATCAGCCAGGGATATGAATAATTTTGGGCTTAACAAGTATTTACTTCCCCTGTTAGCGGTCAAACAGTTATGACTGACTAAAAATGTAAAAACGATAAACACAGCTGACCAGACAACACACTGGATGGTTGCTGCTTCCACCAGCAGAGGGCTCTGCTGCGACGTCCTGCCTCAACTTCCTCTCCCCTCTCCATCTCTCTCTCACACACACACACACACACACACACACACACACACACACACACACACACACACACTCACTAAGGCTGCACGTATCCTCAGTGACGCACAAGCACCACAGCCTCTCAGCCAACTCCTGTCCTATCCAGATTGGTAGCATCATTTACGAGGCTACTTTACATACTGTAAATAAATTCATGTCGACATCTAGAGTGGCAGCGCTGCCTTCCGAGCAGCGCCGCACACCCTCACCCACACATCCCCACAGGCACATGTACACAGATGAAGCTGGTGAGAAAATGAAATGATGAGGGTCAGATGGGTGGATGGAGTAGGCAGAATGGGTTGCAAGGATCATTTTCTCCTTTTCGTTCAGTGAAGTGGTAATTCTGTCCAGGTCTGCGATCTCGCTCGCTCGCTTGCCTGTTTTTTTCCCTCAGGGCTCGTGGAGAGATGGAGAGATTCTGGTCTCATTCAGAATGCCTGGGCAAAAATAGGCCTCATGAATAAACCATAAACTAAGTAGTTAAGTTATGTAACAACAGTGCGTGGATAGATGTGGCATGGTAAAGTACAGTAGGAGGAATGATATTTAACTTCTAGGTTGACGCTGTGCTCCAGTACATAAACAAACATCACAGCGTTCATGTAGCGCCTCTGATCATATAAAGTCAGTCTGCAAGTACTATTCCCTGCCTCTGCAGCCAATGAGGTGAGCAGAGGGCAAAGACGAGATTTTCATGATTTGAAGGCTGCGAGACAAAAATGTACCGCTTGAGAAAACACACAGAACAGCCAGGACTGCTAACCCAGAGAGTGAAGGAACGGTCTAAAGAACTCAAAGGACAAATCCCATTTCACCCCCTGCTTTGCAGCCTCACCCAACACTCTGCATTCAATTCTAGGAGTTTTGGAGTATAGATTCTTTTAGAAACCTAGTGGGAAGATAAAGGTTAGCACCAACTCGTCCTTCAAACTGAGATTTAACCAAAGATATGTTTGTAAGCAAAGAGGGGAGAGGTTTGCAAACATCATAACAAGGGATACTCTGACCAGGTTTTTTTGCTATCGATTCTGATACGATCATCCATGAGGCCGATCTCTGCTGATCGCTGATCACTGCCGATTAATGATGCTACGTCAGGGGTGGGCAACTCCAGGCCTCGAGGGCCGGTCTCCTGCAACTTTTAGATGCGTTTCTACTTCAACACACCTGAGTCAAATAATGAGGTCATTAGCAGAACTCTGGAGAACCTGACTGCACTTAGGAGGCGATTCAGCTGTTGGATTCAAGTGTGTTGGACCAGAGAGGCCTCTAAGAGGTGCAGGACACTGGCCCTCCAGGACCAGGATTGCTCACCCCTGTGCTATGTTATCTGGCAAAATGGAAAAATTATCTGGCAATAAATTCACATAAATTAGACATAATAGACATATTTTAATACATATCTAAAATCTTTTTTGCTTAGTTACATGCTGCAGCTTTAAGCAGATGTTCGGTGAGAGAGTTCACTGTCTGGTGGAGGTTGAGCGGCTCTACGTCTGTGAAATATTACTACCAGTAGCGCTTAGTGGTGGTCCAAGAGCGAGAGGAGATCCCAGTGTCTTCCACCGCCAGTTGCAAGACTTGAATTATTTTTTGGGTTATTTGTTTAGCTTTCTGACCGTGATGCTAAACAGGGGGAGTGTTGGTAGTTGTGCGCTGCTTTACCTGCTGTCTCACTGCTCTGGATGTCCTTTTTTTTTTTTCTGCGTTGAGCCTCGATGTAGCCAAACTCCGTCAAGGGCTTGTTTATTAAATGCCATATTATATTCATTGTGTTGATGCATTTTGACGTGCTTCACCTCCGAGGTCATTTTCCGCCGCAACACGCAAAATGCGAAATGAGATAAATGTGATCAGTTTCAGTGATCAGCGATCACTGATCATACTCTTTTTCATGGAAATCAGACGATTATGATCAGTGGCCGATTGATCGGCGCACCTCTAATCACGACTCTTTCCACTGGGGCCTTACTCAACGTGGCTCAACTCTATGAAGTTGTAAAGGTTTTCCACGGCCTACATCGATGGGGTTGGGACTGAACCCTGCTTGGCTAGGGAGGGGAGTCAATGACTGCATCCAACACTCTCCTGTACAACTCCAGTGTTTTTTTTTCTTGAATGCTACAAAAAGCCATAGACTGAGCAGAATGTTCAACATAGCTTCCAAATCAGAAGGTGAGCATAGACACGTTTTGTACAAAACCTCCTGAGGCAGCTTACCTGAAAAAGTCAAGGTATGCTGAAAATAGACAAAACTACAAAGACAGGAAATGGTGAGAGGACAAACTGACTAGCAACCATGATGTTCTATCTGTTTCTCTCCTGGAAAGCCACTCATCCATACAGATCAGCATAGGTTAACCATAGAGACCTGCTTACAACAAATGTACACCCTCAGCCAACTGTAGGGTCTTAACATATTGTGGAAAGATCCAAACTTACTAGATTAAAATATTATTTAAATCTCATCTAAAGTAGACAAACTTACGAAACACTTTCTACCATGCTCTTGTTTACTGAACAAAAATTAAGCCAATTACAAAACCCTGGAATGTAAAAGTAAACTTTCTTTCTTACTATTTCAATCATATAATCAGATTAACAATAATCAATCAAAAACTGCTCTATGAAAAGATTCCACCAGCAGTTATCTGTGATGAGTTTTATCACCTAAGTGCATGCCGACTAAGCCTTTGTAACTGTTGCAATGCTGGATTTGACCTAACTTTGTAACTTAGCAACACTAATTTAGTACCTGAGAGGTATGCAGGTGAAGGTCATTGTCTCCAGACCCCTTGGTTTTAACAGCCGATTGCTTACAGACATTTGGAGAGTATTTAACTAAATGACACTTGTTACAGCTGAGAGTTTGAGCAAGAAAATGTGCTGTAACAGAAGAACGCTGAGGTTGTGTTTACATTGTTCATTTATTTTAGTCACTTTATTTTTTATTTTTTTGCCCTGTTTAACATGTTATTTCCTGCAAATTGTCACTAAGTAAATTTAAAACACTGTTAACCTGTAATGAGTGAAACAGAACATCACAGTTCCAGCTGCAAGCAGCTACAAAACTGATTAACACTAATATCCAGATGCTTGTTGTGTGATTGTTTTACTCACCGTGTATTTCCAAGTACTATAACTACTAATCACATAATCAGCCTCATTTCCCAATCTCTCTAAGCTATATGATTTTAGAAATGATCAGTAAAACAGTTGTTAGCAAATCTGAAACTTAAACAATTAAGTCGTGCAGAGCATTCTTATTGTTCTGTTCCATTCTCATGAAATCAAGCAGAGTGGAGGAATTTGGCAGCTCCCAGTTCCAAACCCTACCACACCTTATGTCCTGTGAAATCATCGATAATTTAAGACATCTGACCAATTGAGGGTTACTGCAAACAGGAATCTAACTAGAGAACAACAGAAGCATTTTGCACAAGTTGTCTTCTCCACATACTCTTCCTTTAGACATACGGCTACCTTACCAAGAGCAACTCAAAGACACCAGGAATAACATCTCTGGGTGTTAGAGCATAAATATTCAGAAAATATGCAACATATTATTAGATTTTGTGGGGAGTCAACAGAACTGGCCTCTGCTCACTCGGGGCCTGAGGGACTCTTAAAGTTAGCTACCACTGAGTAAACTTGGTTGGTATGAAGTTTACTTCATACCAACCATGACACCAACCATGTTTTCTTTTCTCTGTGAAAAGAAAACATGAGGTGGGACTCAGATTGCATAATTTCAGTCTTCCATATTTCACTGCTAACATGTAATGTTGGTATGAGGAAATGGAGATGCATCTTTAAATTTAAAAGACAGGCATCGCAGTGACAAAAAGGTCAACCCAGACAACCAGAGAGACGAGAATACAACATGGTGAGCTGGAGCTGAGCACAAACTCCGCTGGCGGCTCCACAGCTCTGGAGAAAATGAGCTCTCTGCCGCCTCAGGGGCAACAGCATATAACTATTCTGTGCCAGACAAGAGCTTTTTGATCAACAGCCACAGTTCAGCGTTTAAGTGTGTTAGCAACTTTATATGAAAATTGGTAATTAGATGTGTCAGTAAGAAGTTGTCTGGGTACTGCAGAAATAAAGATAAGGACTTTATACTGCTGACAGAATGCAGCTCCTGCTATCCTCAAACAACCTTGAAATGTAAACATTTTCTATTTTTGGATTTTATAACATGTTATTGAAAAGGTTTATCTGTTTTTTCTTTACAGCAAAAGAGTGGCTTTTAAAAAGCTTTTAAAATGAATCACCACAAATAACATTGCATAAAGCAACAATGGAAAATAAGATGAGCTTTAAATTAATTTGTCTTGAAGTCAAACTGACTTCAGATGAAGGTTTTCTTCATGTCTTCAGACTGTCAAATAAAAGTTTACCAACATAATCTCATCTCTATCCAGACCAATCCATTGTTTCTCACAGAACCTATGTAACTGAGCAAGGTCTGTTGACTACAAACTTTCAATGGGATTATGATCAGGGTTTCGTGATCTCCAAAATAAAACATTGGATTTGTCCTTCAGATGTAATCAGAGGCATGCTTAGGGTTAATGTCCATCTGGAAGACCCATTTGCAACCAAGTTTTACTTTTCTCATTGACGTCTCCAGATGCTGCTTCCATATTTTTACATAATGTTTTTATGGTCGATCAATGTCACCAGCTTGGTTTTTTCAACCAAAGGTTATCATGTTCACAATTTTCTCATTGTTCACATCAACTACATAACTCCTTAAATGATTAGCTTATTCCTGCTCCCCCTCCCCCACTGCTGCTGCTCTTACAGTTTGTACACCTTTGCTTGTGCATGCTTTGTCTGCTGCATATTCACTCTCTTAACATTCTCACAGATGTGCTCACAGACCAACTTAACATTAGTGGAGGAACTTTACGTTGCTTGCATGAATGAAATGTGTCACTATGGGATACGGCCCTCTGGCATCTTCCTCAGAAGTGTTTATCTCATTATGCCGATCCTGATTGGCTGGTGATGGCGATGCACTGAGTGCCACAGTGCAGTTCTTCTCACTTTCACCCCAGTATGAAGGGTTGTCTGGTGAGACATGTCACTCACCAGTACTTGTGTAACCGCAGTTACACAAGTAACCTAAATTTCTCATTCGTAGCATTCGTTTCAATGTCTCACTGTGGGATATGGAGACTATCGTATTGCCAGACAG
Organism: Poecilia latipinna; assembly: GCF_001443285.1. Taxonomy (NCBI): domain Eukaryota; kingdom Metazoa; phylum Chordata; class Actinopteri; order Cyprinodontiformes; family Poeciliidae; genus Poecilia; species Poecilia latipinna. Next base: position 145,747 of record NW_015113117.1, on the reverse strand, counting down.
CTTATCTCTAGCAATCCCCAGCACTTATCTGTGATTGCCCCATTCCAGCAAGTACCCAGAGTTTAAAACAGCTGAGGCCACACTTGAAATGAGAACTCCAACTTCTAAAATAGAGCAAAAGTGAGTGGTGAAGAAAAACTCGTCACTTCACATATGCCTTGAATAGATACCCCTTTAAAAAGGGTCCAGGATGCAGCCAGGCCATGGGTGGAGTAGGCATGTGGGCCTACAGGTCCCTGAAAGCCCTGGCTTGTATAGAACAGTCCAATCGCTCCCACAGCCCAGTGGGAGAGACATTGCTTGGTGATGGGCTTCTCTCTGGAAGATTTTGTCCAGGACACAAAGAGCTGATCGTTTCTCTGGAAGCTACTAGTCCTGTCCAGATACGCCTACTTTGACAAAGCTTGTTCCGCTGCTGTCCTCTGGTGAGGAAAAAGGTGGTGGAGAAAAGGCTATCAGAATAATTACAGAGAATGAACCCTCCACCTTAGGCAAAAGCTGGGTTGGTGATGCAGCAGGACCCTGACATCCTCGGGACCAAACTTGGTCCAGGAGGGGTTCACAGGGACAGCATGAACATCACTAACATGTTCAGCAGATGCCAACAACAGCAATTTCTTGAAGGACAGATGTTTTTGGTCGGCCTCTTCCAAAATCTCCCCAACAGGACATTGAAAAGACAGGTGTCCACTCTTCAAACACCTTCCACTTACAATCATACAGGGACCTAGCAGATTTGGCCGCAGAACTCTGAATGGTGTTCATCACATTCTGAGGGAATCCTGCTGTGTCTACATTATAAAGCTCACAGGCCAGGACCATAGTTTTAGGTGCTCTGGGTATGGGTGAAACGCTGTTCCCTCTACCTCCGTCAATTGCTCCAAACTACAGGCAGACAGTTCTAAAACAGTGAAGAATATTGACATTGGATAATATTCTCCTGGAGTAATCAATCTCGATGGGCAAAATCCCAGACAGAGTACTAAAGGAATGTGAGAACTGAGTAAAATTCGGTAAGCAGGCTAATATTTTCACAAAACTGTATGTTTAAAGAATTAGTCTAAATACTCCAGAATGTAGACATGGTTATATACAGCCAGACTCATTCCAAAAACATAAAAAGAACCATGAAAAGAATCTACAAAGCAGATGCTAACATTAGCTTCATAAGCTACTAATGGCTAGTTGCTATTTTCTCACTAAAAAGCTAAAAACAGTCACAAGTTTAAAAGAGGTGGGTGTTTCTTCCATGGTTATGTATAAGCTCAATAACTGCTTCCTTTTGGACTTCAAAATAAGAATTTGAAACATAAATAGGTCAGATATTCTTCAAACTTAACGAACTTTTTCCACAGGAAAAACAAGTGGTAGCCACTGGTGTTGATAGAAAATCTTAGCCTGCACTTGTGACCACTGCCAGGAGCAATATTTACAGACACACAACACACTGAGCTGCTTTCCCAAAAATATCTCTGCCTTGCTTCAATAAGCTTCAGCTTTAATAACAGATGGTCCCATCTGCTGTATTTGTATCCAGACACACTTCATGTGTTCTTGTGGCTCTACTTAAAAAAATGTTCTGTCAGAGAAAAGCACTTCCAAGCACAAATAAGCACTGCAGTTAGGCTGCACCTTTTAGAACCACAAAGACAAAGAATAAATAATGAGAACATTTTTATTTTCAGGTTTTCATAGATAATCACTATAATCTTTATGTTATGATATTGGACAAAAACACCCCAAAACTTTAATAATAGAAGGTAGATTTCTGTGCAGTTCTTAATGTTTTGTTATGCCACTGAATTCCATGAAGAAAAGGGAAAAAAAAGAAAAAAAAATGACAACAACTCAACAGCTTCCATTCAGACTCAGTCCATGAGCTGCAGGACAATTTAGGGATGTACCAGAGAGTGATTTTGCTTCATCTTGGATTTTTTTCCCCCCATCAGCTCGAGGCCTTGTTAGATCATAGAGCGTGACATATTAGATAGAAGTGAAGGAGAGCCACCACACATGTTGCTAATGAATTCACACTTTGGTGACCATAAATGCTGGCGCCTGCTGTCTCTGCCTGGCACTGCATGACATATGTAGCCTGGAAGATTGATACTGCAATGGCAGCATGCAGCCATGTTCCTTACAAAGGCAGATGGTGGTATCTCTGTGTGTGTGGATGTGAGCATGTGTGTGTGGTTGTGTATGTTTTAAGCTTCAGGAAGGGTTCTTCTAAATTACAGTGGACCCCTGGTATTTGCTGGAGTTAGGGATCATAACTGTCTGAGAAAAGCTAAAATCTTACTTTCAAGTAATACGTTACTGTAATCTGATTACTTTTTTCAAACAATAAGAGATTGCGATTGCAAAAACGTCATTAAAAAAAAGCACATTACTTCCCCTCATACAGACTATGTTACGAAACCGTGATTTTGTTTGTGAGCATCTGATAATCATGTACGAGCGTGCTGCAGCTAACATGGTAACAGGCAGGGGTGGAGCAGCTGGACCGTTCAGCATTAAGGCTTGGTAAAGCTGACATTAGTTTGACCCAGTGACCAAACCATTAGCATCCGCTCTACTCTGTGCTTGGGAAGAAAACTTATCTCCAGTAAAAAAACTCCACTTCAAATCTGAGCAAGCAGTAAGATGGGAAAAGCCCTGGAGCTCCCCCACGGCGCCACTGACTTCACTGCTGCAGCTAACATCTAATTCCACAAGGAAAACCTCTGACAGCCTCCTGCTAAACAGACGAAAGCAGATTTTGTAAACTCATTATTGCTCCTCTCTCCACTTCACCAACTGTTAACATATGTAAATGCTATTAATTCAGAAATAAATGCTAAATGGTTGACTGTAGTTAGAACCTGCTTTGTGCTGCTTTCAGCTCCAGGCTCAGAGACTGCTGTGTGCGCACATTTCATCAGGTTATAGTACAACCTGAGCTTCGTCGTTTTTAGGGTTCTCAGTAACGAAAAAAAAAGTTGCTTTTGCTCCTTTGCTTTAAACTTTACTGTGCAACAATGAAACCCAGCCACTGATGCACCCACAGAAGCATGGAACTGCAAAAAAGTTTTAATAGTTGCAGCCAGATATTGATAATTTTAGAATTGCACACCAAAGCTGAAAGCTTAAATAAACACATGAATAATTAATTGTTGCAACACATTTCCTTTTCATTCAGGGGGAACACTTAAGAGTTGCTATGGTGTTTTTGCCAGATAAATATCCCACGTGGCCACCATTGCTGCCGTTGGCATTAGACATTCAGAAAATTCTGATCTAAATATAGCCACAGTCAAAACAAATACCTTCATGTTCAATGGTAACAAACGTTTTTTCGTTCGGTGCTCTGTATTCTTGCTCATTATGGAACCACAACTTTACTTCACTTAAGAACCTTTGATTAGGAAACCAAGAACAGGAAGTAATGAAGGGTTAGTGTGTGCACGCGCGTGTGTGTTGTACTTTAAACTGGTTATGGTAAAGTGTATTTTCACAACATCAGGATAAGATTAGTGTTGCTGTCTTCATTTGCGTCAGTGATTGTGTGATGTAAGTAGTAGTTTTGTAGCTGTGGAGTTCCATTCGTTGGCAGTGTGAACAAGTGAAGTAAATTGCACTCATCATTTATATATTAAACAGGGAAGGAGCAGCAGACAGTAACAAATGCTTTCATGCATCTTCAGTGTTTTAGCATTTGTGTTAAGGTGTTTGTTTTGTGGCACACAACACCCTACTCATGCTTCATACCCAGCCTGCACCACTCTTACATCAGTAACACTTTAACCCAGTTCCATTTACCTCGCTCTTTGGTTACCGTGGTAACTCCCTGAGTGTTATAATACAACTCAATTTTTTTACACAGAAAAAAAAAATCAATACAATTACAAAGAATAACAGTTTTTGAAGACCTGATTAAATAAAACATGAAGGAAGTGCAGAAAAAAAACTAGTATTTTTCTTTTTCATATGGTAGAAAAAAGATAAAAACACATTTTAGTTCTACATCTTAAGTATCAGGACATAAAATAAATGAGTAAAAAAAGAAAATCCTCCCACCAATTTGTGAACACTAACCTGCAAAGAGTGGCAGGGTGGTAGTACTCAAAATTTATTTTTTTAACTGCTTCTGTTTTCTGTTTGTCTTGTTTTGCATAAGGTCAGGTAAAATTAATTCAAACACTGGATATTATTTTTACTTAGTCATTTTTTTATGCAGATGTGTGTTGGTTTTGAACTTTTTTGCTTAACATCTGACATGTGGGGCACAGAATGAACATTTTATAAAAAAACAACAACAAAAAAACATTCTAAATTTCAAAGTACATTTATGCAAACATAAAGTCTGTTTGATCCACTGGAGCCCTCTCAGGTCCAAGGTTGGATCGTCTTTGTGAAGTTTTCTAAAGTTTAAAGTAACAAAAGTGACACCAAAATCCAGAGTTTGTTTTTTTTTGTTTTCTCTTCTGTGTTTTGTGGAATACCCTAAAACACTGTATTCCACATCTTCTAATAAATGATTTGACCAGGCTCCTCCAACTGCAGCCAGGTTTTCTTTCTACTTCACAACTTTATACCATTTTGTGTTATTCTTCCACATTAAATTCCAATGAAATATATTCACGTTTGTGGTTGTAATATTATGAAAAGTAAAAGTTAAAGGAGTATGAATACCTTTGCAAGCCACTGTATTTTGACAATTAAGGTCACATGTGTCACATGAGAATGATATTTCTACCAGTTTATGTTGAGCCCTTGGAGCAGGTGGTGAATATCTGCTCTGTCCTCCAGTAAAGTGTTCAGACTTGAAGCCCACTTCAGTTTTCAACTCAGCTGATTCCATAATACTTTTCTATTGCATAATCACAAGAGAAAATGTGATTATGAGATCAGAACATTATTCCATTATTGCACAATGGAAGTTTATTTTCTTTTAGAACATATCAACAAATTCAACATTCTGTGATGACCTTCTTGGATGCCCTTGAGAGAGCATGTTATGAAGTATTTTATTCCCATGGAAATGTTCTCATTTTGTCCTTTACAAACAAGAGCTTCAATGTTTTTTAATAAGGGTTTCATGTGTCCAGCACAAAGTAGTGGATAATTGTGAACCTGAAGGAAAATGGTCACTTTATTTTCAAAATTTATTGGGGAAAAATCTGGAACATGGCAGCAGAGATGGGCAAAGCAGCTGAAAACTAAGAGAAACACTTTTGCAAGTAGAACTAAAATAGCTATCAAAAATGGCTCAAGTCAGAGTAAAAGAGTATTTGAAAAATAGATTTCACTGAATCTGAAAAGTCAGAAACAGTCAGAAACATAGAGGAATGCAGCACCCTTGAAATTGGAATTTTGGGACAAGACCACAGAAACTTCAACTAATCCAGCAGATCGAAACAAAAACAAGTGATGGTGAAAAAGAATGTAAGTGAACTGCCAAAGATTTTTAACAGAATTGAAGAGCAAGCTGACACGACCTGTTCTCCTGCAGTGCTGTCATAACCCTGCAGAGCAGGTTCACTGCACCAGCATTTATATGAGCCTTCTACCAGGGATCATTTTTGGTGAATTCTGAACCAACATACACCTCAAATATAAAATCCACACAGCTTGCTCAACTCGCGCACACACAGTGCAAACCTGCAAAAGCCAGACTGAACTCAGTTTTTACCCAGAATGCCCTGCGCTTTAGCCTGCTTTATTTTAAGGTCTCCGGTCCACTGGGCATAAACTCATCACACCAGAGTTCATGTCAGTCAGACAGGTTTTTAGTTGGACCAGAGGGTTTTGATCTGATTCAGAGTGATTACAGAGTCACACCTCCCCAAATGAACCAGACATTCCAGGCAAACAAACTAGAGTTGGATTAAAGTGGACCAACCAGGCACTGCTTCTCTAACTAATGCTCACCTTGCCCACCCTGTCTGTTGAATATTTTGCTTTTCTCTCTGCATAAAATCCAAATAAAAGGCATTGACGTTTATGGTTGTTACGTGACACAATCTGAAAAAGGTTCTTCGGGGAATAACACCTCTAAAGGCAGTGTATCAGTTTCTGCAATCAGGTCAGTGGATGTTAAAAAAGAAACTAGAGGAGAGGAGTTGGGCAGAAATCAAACAGAAACTAGATGAAGGGAAAGATGAGTATGGGAGGAGGAACGACAAGAGAAAATGTGATTATGAGATCGGAACAAAAGGATGAGGTGAAGAGAAAGATAAAGGAAAGTAAAAGTAAAAAAAAAAGAAATAAAAAAAAAAATCAGGAGATGGGGAAGAGAAGCACTATTAAAAGGATAAAATGCTCTTTGTGCTCCTGGGAAACATATGGTTCTCTTGCTAACTCAAAGAGCCGTGCAGATCCATTTGAAGTACGCACTGAAAGAGGAAGTGTGGCATACAGAAAGGTTTTGGTACACTGTCCCAGATTGAAGTAAGGAGAACACAGACAGCAAAAACCCTCCATGTGTCCCTGGTGGATCATTTGTTCTACATAATTCTTGGCATCAACTCTTGTCACAGACAAACACGTTGCTTTCTGCACAATCCAGCTCACTGAATCAGAAGTGGCAACTAACTGACAATGTGTGGGTGCACTGCTGAATAACTTGAGATTCACTGCATAAGAAATGGAAAACGGGGGTTTTTGAAGTGACCTAAATAAATACTGATTATCATTAAAAGATGTAATCATTAAGAATCAGGAAACACCTGCAGGCCACATAGAGAACCAAACCCAACCCCAGCATGGCAGGTTCTGAGCAATTATGATAGCTTGACACCTCCACAAAATCCCAGATGTTAAATTGGTTTAGTCGTCCCAAAAAAGCTCTCAGCATGAGAATGTGATGTGTGAGGAGGGCCTATCAATAGGATGTTGTGTCCAGATCGGAGGCAAATTCCCAGAAACACCCCAAAGCCTGGAAGCAAAGTGCAGCAGGACTTGCTGGAAGCCTCGTCTCATTTGGGAAGCTGGCACCAACAGTGTGTTGTCCTGCAGATGTCTACACAGTCTGGTTTGGCCAAAATGTAAGAAACAGACCCATCATCTCATTACTCCATTATGTGTTGATGACAAACATAGTAATATGCTAACATTATGTGTTGACGCTGTGACTAAATCCACCAACACCATCACTCTGTGGTCCACGTCAAGTAAGGACATAAAATATTGGTCAGAGACACGCAGGACAAACAGTCATGCACACGCAAACACAAACACACATTTTCTCACCTATGGGTAATCTAGAGAAATCAATCAATGTTTCATTTATTTTGGTTCAAAAGTAACTCTAACCAGGTGGGTCTTTAGTCTACATTTAAAGGAACTCATGTTTCAGCTATTTTACAGTTTTCTGGAAGTTTGTTCCAGATTTGTGGTGCATAGAAGCTGAATGCTGCTTCTTCATGTTTGGTTCTGATTCTGGATGCAGAGCAGAACCAGAAAACCTGAGAGGTCTGGAAGATTGATACAGTAACAGCAGATCTTTATTGTGGCATAAGCCGTTCAGTGATTTAGAAACTATAAACAGTATTTCAAAGTCCATTCTACGAGCTCCAGGAACTGTAGAACCAGGTGATCTGCTCTAACCAACTTCCTGGTTTTGGTCAGAACTCCAGCAGCAGCGTTCTGGATCAGCTGCAGCTGGAGGATTGATTTTTTTTAAGCAGACCTGTGAAGACACTGTTGCAGTAATCAATGCGACTTAAGATAAACACACAGATGAGTTTCTCTAGATCTTGCCGAATCATTGGCTCTTTAATTCTGGAAATGTTCTTCAGGTGACAGAAGGCTGACTTTATAACTGTTTTTATGTGTCTCTGAATGTTTAGGTCACAGTCCATCACCCCACCCAGATTTCAGCCTGATAATCTGTCTGTTGACTCTAGATGGTTCGTCTTTAGGTCCAAAGATAATAACTTCAGCTTTGTTTCTATATAAACCTTTTGTTTATACAGGGAGAATCTCTTGAGACTCATTGTCTCATTTACAAGAGAAATCCGTTACATGCATTACAAAAAATCAGCTGGAGAAAGTTACTGATTTATTTTAAGCATTTGTTCAGTGCATGGATGGGTTTGGAGTCACTGAGTGACATTGTAATGTAGTGTATATTTGTGTGTGTATATCCATATTTGTAAGTAAATGTAAACGTGTTTGGCTGAGGTTGTGTTTGTACTTAGTAAGCGTGTGATTATTTTAAACACTTCTGTCAGTTCAGCCTTCAGTGGGGTTGATAGATTGTGGATGGATGTGACAGCCAAGCAGGCAGCGACCCAGCGTGCTGCCGCTGCCACACGACCCGCGCACAAAGACGCCGTCTCTGCGGAGAGAGATCTCATTCACATTTATCTTCAATCCCCAGCGAACGCACTGAAAACTCTCCTCTCTCCTCTGCTTGCCAATCTCGCTAAGGCCAAAAACTCTTCATTTTTGACTCCTGATAGAAATTTTATTTTCACTGATAACGGCCTGAGTGCATCTCTGCAGTCGGGGCACCAGCCTGGATCCTTGTTTCTCTGAAGGCATTTCCTTCCCTGCTCACACACCAACACTAACGCCGCTCCATCAGCAGCAGGCAGCTGCACTTTCATGTCTGTCTATCGATCGAACGCTGATGCAAATCCTTTACCTATCTTCATCATCATTTGCAGTGTAGCAGTGAGAGAGGCTGTTGAGACAGACAGGGAGATACTGAATACAGGACAAAGCTGCTGGAGGTCATCAAAGGGCATCAGAAAAAAAGGCAGACATATTTTTTCTTCTTTACTGTTTACATGAGTAAAGAAGAAAGAATTGTGTTAATCTGGTGTTTATCCACTGAAGAAGCTTTGGGTTGAGTTCATCTGGTGCTGTTTGTTGACACCAACAGAGGAGAATGACTTTAGGTTTGGATTAATAATGCATCAGACAAAAGATTGAAATATTGAGAGCTACACCTGCCAGTTTGGCCAGCAGCATTTAAGAATCACTTGATTCTGTGGCAGCGTGTCTCTGAGTGCCAAATGCCTCGTTTTACTATGCATTTGTGCCGTTGAAAGCTGGTAACTCCACTCATCCTGTTCAGCATGAGCAGACAGAGATGCAGTTTTCTGCATCTCTGAGGAGAGCAGAAGGGAGGGAACTCAGCGGAGTTTCCATTCATCTTTTAACACATTCCATTTTGACAGTCTAAATTGTCCTGTGGGACCTGAAATAAGACATCAAGAGTCAGTAACAGGAAGTGAGCTGCATCTTAGTACCATCATCAAAACAAACAGAGAAAACTAATTTATATGCTTATTTTCATGAGCAGATACGTTTTCTGAGATCTTAATGAAATACAGTCCAGAGTTAGCTATTGTTTTCACCTGATGAGTAAAGGTCCCTACATGCTAGGTGTACTTCACTCTGCTGAGGTGCGCTAATACTCAAAGCTCAAAGGTATTGGTGTTCACATTGACCTGCATTTTATCTGACACTGAGCTGATGAGGTTGAGAGTCAGCATTACCAGTGCAAAGATTTGTGGTCGCTGCCCTGGTGGGGTAGAAACGGAGCAAGGCATCAATTAGCTCATCAGGCTAGCTGGTATTCATTCATATTGTGAGAGATGAAGGAATTTATCATGAGAAATGTAGAAAATCAGTACGTTCAACTATGGAACAGCACATACTGTAATAAATTAATTTTTTACCTTTCTTTTACCTTTCTTAATTTTAATTTAAGGATACGCAGCAGAGAGGAAAACTGAAAAACATTTTCCAACATATGTCAAAAATGTGACAGTCATTTTTCCTGTTTTTGTTTTCTTTGCTATTCATAAAAAGGGTTTGGAAGTTTATGATAAATGGAATTTTAAGGACCTCTCAAGAGGCAAGGCAAGCTTATTTGCAGAACACATTTAAGAAACAAGGCACTTTACTTTATAAAAAGGCATGAAAAGGTATAATTTGGCTGAGTATTTTTACTATAATTACCATGAGATATACAGCACCTTCAGTAGAAAGTAACACTTCTCAGTTTGAACTTCTTTAAATTTGCATTCTGTATTTATGGCCACAGCTATACTGCACTACATCGCAAAAGTACCAACAGCCTGCACTTAGAGGAGCATGTTCCTGTTATCAGCTTCAGCCACTCCCAGCTGCATCTGCTCAGGCTGACTGGAGTGCAGGCCAGAGGGTCACCTTGAATCATTTACAGTCTGTATCAGATGATGTCAGTTAGATGTAATCTGTGTCCGCAAACGCACCACAAATCATCACACTCTCGAAACTACACTACCCCTCATGCAACAAAACACTGTTTAAACACATGCTTAAAGCACGCAGATTCTTTATCTTTAGTTTTGTAGCAAGAAAACATTTCAATTTCTTAAGATACATACAAACACAAAGTAAAAGCAACATTTTCAATGAAACAGACAGACAATTTGGCTGTTAAAATACTCTTCAATTCCATCCATCCATCCATCCATCCATCCATCCATCCATCCATCCATCCATCCATCCATCCATCCATCCATCCATCCATCCATCCATCCCTCCATCCCTCCATCCCTCCATCCTTCCCTCCCTCCCAGAAGAGATACGGTGGATCCAGAAAATATTCACAACTCACTTTTTCCACATTTTGTTATGCTATGGCCTTATTTCAAATTGACTTCAATTAATCTCTTTTCACACATATACCTCAAAAAGTTTTCTTAAGTGCACTGCACACACGCACGCGCACACACACACACACACACACACACATATATATATATATATATATATATATATATATATATATATATATATATATATATATATATATACAGTATATAAAAAACATACATTTGTCTCATTAGCCCAAATAATATTTTTCTACTGGTCTTCATCTTCCTTTAGGTAAACTGCAGACCTGATTGGATTGGGGGATTGGTTTTCTGTTTTTAATGAATTTTCTCATTCCACATTATAACGGGGTGTATGTGTGTGGAATTTTAAAGGAAGAGAACTTGGATTGAGGCTGCAACATAAAATGTGGCAAAGTGAAGCGCTGTCAATGCTTTCCAGATGCCCTGTATGCATGCCCACCAGCATACCCATAAATAACCAAAAGGTGGCAGCCAGCACAGAGCCTGATCAGATGCCTGAATAAATTCAACAAAGATCTTTTGATGTGCTGAGAGTCCTCACATCTTCTCTGAGGCCAAACTCAGTCACCCTGCTTGATTTGGTCCATTTCTTCAGCATTAAAAAGATACTTTTCTAAAATATGAAAACCCTACATTGTTCTCCTCTATGCTCTTGACAAGAACCAAATACCTCAAAATTCATCTGCTGTTATACCTTCTTGCTGCAAAGCAGCAATGCTAGCTGCAAAGTGTGCCACGGTGCAGACCGCCTAAAAAATCAGAGCGCAATAATAAAACACCAAGCAAAGCTTTTTAAAGGGGCAGCATTATGTATTTTCCAGGCACATACCATTATACCGCACAATTAAATAACTATGTTACTATCAGTTGTTATAAAAATGTCATATATACCAAATATGACTTAAGAGGAATTTGACTTTGTAATTTAATACCTTCAAATTGGGCCTATGTCTCTTTAAAAACTCCTGCTCTTTCTAAAACTCTGCCTTCAGGAAGTCATCCCAACATGGCCCCTCTATTTACCCTTTAACAACGATTTTCCAGTATTTCACTGAGAAGTAGCAGCAATAATGAGCTCAGCAGATGAGCAGTTCCACCAGGTGTTTGCTAATTGCTGCTGGCTAGTCTGAAGGAGCTGAGTGTGTGGGGAATCATTGCCATGGAGATTAAACGCTTCTCAAACATGCATGAAAGGATTGAAGCAATACTCTAGGTATTTTGTTGAAGAGGAAATAAAATTCTAACATTATTTAAGTTCATAACACTGCCCCTTTAACACAAACACACACCAAGTCAGTTCGATTTGAAAAGGGGAGTTTAACAAATGAGTTGTTAGTGAATGATGCCACCAAGTTTGTTTTCTTGGCAGCTTTTTATGTTTCTTCAAGGGAATCATATTTTGAACAAACAGCAGTGGAATTGCATGACATGAACATATACCATTGTAATTAGGAAGTATCTGAGTTGAATTTGTCCAGGGGAATGGTGTTTTTAATAATCCATTCCAGTTGAGAAAGATGTAAGGATATTAATTATGTGGCTGTAATATTAGTGAGAAACAAACAAGCCTTGTTGTCATGGTGCAAAGAAATCAGCATTTATGAACAGGATTACTCCTCCCCTGACAGGATAGCAGCTATTTTAATCTTTTTCTTCATGTTGGAGGCAGATTTCTACTAGAGATGTAAATATGCTTTTTTAAAGTACAAGTTTGAATGAAAGCAAACAACAAAAAGGAACCGAAACAAAAAATATCTGCAGATTCATAAAAACCTCACTGTTTGCCTCTGCACATTGGATACATTCACAGTTATTCCACATGTGAACACCGATGTCCAAGTTGGGCTGAGCTGAGTGAATGCTAGGCACGAGGAATCTTACGTCAGTTTCCATGGCAGCTAAAGCATGCTTGGCTGCCGCTCCACTACCGCCTGAACCCAGCTCTGGGAAATATGAAGTTGGGCCTCAGATGAGCCGGGCAGAAGCTTAATCATTAGGCCTGATGGATGAGGGCCTGAGCTGAGCAAAGGGGGGAGCAGGGGAGGAATGGAGGAGCAGGAACATTAGACAGGAGCGATGGTGGGCGATGGAGGGTAAGTGGGAAAGAAAGAGTGCTTGAGGAAGATTTACAGGACACGCGATGAAGGCAGAGCGATGGAGAGAAGGATGAACGGAGGGAGACGTGCGGGCGGCCGCGGAGGAGGATCTGTCTAACAAATTGCCTTCTCCTCCATTACAGAGGCTGTCAATGTGGACGCCTCTGTCAGCTCTCATGCACACTCACGTCTGTCTCTGTTGCATACGCTATCACACACACACACACACACACACACACACACACACACACACACACAC
>NW_015113117.1:118173-129345 GCF_001443285.1 Poecilia latipinna | reverse complement strand
CACACACACACGGACGCACACATTTAGCCGAGCATACGACCACCTGGAATTGCTTCATCACTTCCTCCAAACCAAACACACACAAACTCTACCTCCTGTTAACAAATGATAAAGTAGCTTGTCATGGCAGCGCTGCACACTGCTGCCGCGGTAACGTCATCACGACTCCGGAGTGTGTCAGACAGAAGTGACTGCTCATGTTTTATCGCAGGCTGTTGGAAGCTGGGCTGTAAGACTTGAACTGACTGACTGACTGACTCAAACAGGTTTTCACCAAATGGTTCGATCAGTCCACCGATCGGTGCACTGAGCAGGGATTTGGTTTTCTTTGACTTTCACCTGAAGAATGTTTGTGATTACCTACCTTTCTGTCAGAGCTATGATTGATTCTATTCAGTTTATTTCTGGAGCACCAGCTTACAACACATGTATCAGATGCTTTCCAAGAAAAAAGTCAATTTAATGATATTAATAATAGAATATAGAGCGAAACACCTCAACAAACTGTTACTGCATCAGATCCTGCTGAACTTAACTGACTCTGTAAATTTGTTTGACCACAAAAGTTCCAAACAAAGTTTTAGGTTGACCGGATAAGGATGTCCCCCTAAATAACTTAAGCTATCATTTGAAATCAGATTTTTTTTGTATACACTTCAGTTTTACCAGTTGCTGATTTATCTGTGTTTTGTTTTGTTTTGTTTTTTTTTAGCATTTTTGCTGATCTGAAATGTCTATAAGAGGAATGACTGTACATCAACACACCCCAGCTGCAGACTCTGTTAGCAGAGGAAATAAAAACTGTTAGGATTTTATGACAATAGCCAAGTTTCCATCAATGTCTTTTAATGCACATTTTAAAGTATTGCTTTAGAAAAAATAAATAAATAAAATAAATCCTCAATTTTGCTTGGGTTGGATTTTGTCTTTTCCAAAAAATAGAGTTAGAGCCCTAAACAGGGATGGGAACGCCTTTGATGAATAACTTCTGATGTAGTGAATCAGTCCAAACCTCCAGTCTGGAGGGGAAAACTCTCCATTTTTCTGATGTGTGTCCTCCATGCTAGTTTGCTACGTCTATTTCCTGTTTATTAAAATATCTGACAAAATGATGGAAATACGCCCAATTCATGTTATCTTTTTAGCAACATTTTACAAGTTTGTTCAAAATGCACATGACAATTGGACAGAAGCATAGCTAGTGGTTTCTGTTATTAAATATTCTCAAGCAAAATCAAACTTGTGTGCATACTTAGCACAAAAAATGAGAAGGTTTGACCGTCGTTTTCTGAACTTATTTTTGAGTATCATCTTGGTCTATGGCTCTCAGTCTGTGGTTCAACATTGCATTCGGAGTGGCTTCAACAAACAGAGGATATTTTGGCCCATTTATTTGCAAGGTTTATATTGACAACCTAACCTAATAACTTTGATGTAGAGCTTATTAGTGGTCAGTTGTTTAATCGTTACATACATAAAGACAGACTTTCAGATCATGCTTTCTGGCTGTTATTCTGAGAAAAGGACACAACAGATATGGCTCCAAACAGAAAAATAGACAACTGCAGTATGCACTGTCTGCATGCAGAAGGCTGATGTAAGGTTTACATCATCTCAACAGAATATCTACATGCATATGACTGTATGACTGTTCCCATTTTCTGGGTCAACTGTTAAACTTAGCAGATATCATGTTGTAACATCTGGTTAAAGCTTCCATCTTCAGTTTACACTTTCTTAACTTGTGTGTTAAAAAACAAACCATGACTCAAATTGGTGACAAGCTGCTCCAGCAGCAGCTCCGATTTTATTCTGTGGGTGTTATTAACGTGAGAGAAAGCCAACAAGTTAAATGGTTTCTTAACAGAATGATTAGAGATTTCATGAGCTAATAAATGACTTCCTGGAGAACAATTCTGAATGCCATTATGCATAACTATGTTGAGGACATGAAAACCAACCCAAGAATTGCAGAACTAATGTTGTACATGCAAAAGCCAAGATGATGACTTCATCCATGTTGACAAGCCTGAAGACAGAGGAGCAAAAGAGCTGCGATGTACTTGAAGACTTTAGGATGACTCAACATGTTACACAGACAACCCAGAATAAAGGACACACACTGACACTAAAAGAGGTCCCATAGTTCAACGTGACGTACTTAGAGAGATAAAATAATCAAGAGTGTAAATAAAAATTCTTGAATTGTGTTATTTAAAATTAAGACAGATTTAATGTATTTTGAAGTTGAGGTTTGTCCAAATTCTCAGAATTTCCCAAATCTCTCCTAATATGTTGGCTAATTTATTTTTATTTTTTTCCATGATGCCAATCAAGGCTCTTATAAACTAACCAATCAGAAGCTTATGTGGCCATTAACCTGTCCGAAATCTGTAAAAGTATAATAATCATATTGAATATGAATAGCAATTGCCTTAATAAAATTCCATTATTGTGATGTTGAACTGTTTAGTCGTCTAAACTGACCGAGACAGTAAACTGTTTAACAGTGAGAGAAAATGCATTTCCAGTGGACCACCCATTTTTGACAACTCACCTGTTTTTTCATAAAGGATATCTAAAACATTCGAAATAAAATGTAACTTGGGAAGTTGGAAATGCCTAGCTGCATTGCTACTTCATATGCTACTAGTTGGTATTTGCAAAACTACCAATCCAGGAGCAGTAATTTGTGTCCTTGATTCTGATTGGCTTTACCCCCAAGAGGGGAAATAACAAAGACAGTAAATATTAGCTTCTGTGGTAGTCCTAATACAGTTTCCACTGCACACAATAAGAAATGTAATTTTGTGTTTGAACTATTAAAACAACCAATAAGCAATATAGCAGAGAGTCTCAAGAATTTGAGGATATCAGCTACTCACAGGTGGTTGTGGTTCCTAATTTTTCCTGAATTGTTTCCCTCTGTTTAGTTGTCTACAACAATTCTAACAAAGTGATTCAGATGCATGGTTATAATAACATCCATCACTTATAGCTGTAGTTCTATTGTTTCTGAATGTTGTAATATAAGATGAGACTGAGGTCTAACATGTCTTCCTAGTTTAATGGATGATACAAAACAAAACAACACCAAAAAAACTACAAACAAGCTCATTTTCTTAACATCTTTACTAAACTGTCTTCAAACCAAGTCAGAAATAACTTGCCTCAGAGGACTGGAAAGAGGTAATTACATGCCCTGTACCTTCTAATTCCCCATAAGATTAGTCCTTGCTTTAAGCAGAAGCTGAAACATCCAGAGTGGAGAATCTAGCAAAGAAAATTCTGCTTCTTCGTCAAAAGAAATTGTTGCTAGAATCTGGCTTCATTCTTGTTAACTCAATGTTGTATGCCGCTTTGTTCCACAACATGGGGTGTATTTTCAAAACCTTATCATGCTGTGATTTATTTCTTCTGTCATCAGAAGGTGGATGATTTAGAAGCTGTGCCAACTGCTTTTATTCTGCTTACATTAGAGTCGGGGAAACAAACCCTCAGTTTCAGATTTGAGGATAACCACTCAGTCACCTCACAGCTGTCTGATAACCTTGAGGAATTTCCTAAACAAGACTTGGAATAAACTCCTAAGTAAAGTGACTTTATTAGAACTCTTAGATTAAAAAAGACTAGAATATGTTTAAATATGTCAAACAGCACAAAGCAGCGTACCTAAAATACTAAACATTCTGACTGGACATCAAATTTTTCAAAAAATGTAATTAAACATAATGAAATAAAAACATGCATATCCAAGCAAAATATTTGACTCTGAATTATGGTAAGTTGTCCAGATCCTGAAGCAGCAAAGTTACCTGAGACTATCACCATACTTCAGATATGTTTCATTTCTAAAATGCTGTATTAGTTTTGAAAGGTTTTCAAGGTACCAGTGGGTTTTATTCAACAGTAACTGGACAGAAAGAAGAGAGACAAGAGGAGAGCCTGTAACAAAAGTCTCAGGGCTGAGCAACGAACTACAGACTGCAGTCTCTGTCTGTGAAGCTCAACCATGCAGCGCCCCCTGCTGTATTAGTTTTACTCCAGAAATAGAAGCAGTACGCCAAAGTCTTGGGGACAATCAATATGTTTTAGAAAATGTGAGATGGGTCGTTGCATTATTTGTCACCAATTGTTTTGGCCTTTGAAATCCACCAAGGATTTCCTTACCCAGTCTCTTTCTTTTTGGTGATTCAAAGACACCAACCTTAACTGAGGTGAGTGATCCCGGTGGTACACTTCTGTTGTGCTGGACAAGGACTCACTGTGTCTCAGTTGAGTTGTGAAGCCTTAAAATGGTGTTATAGCGCTTTACAAGCCTGACAGTTACATACAGCACCAGGTGTATCATCACTAGTACTTTGTGGCAAAAACTGGCAAAGGAACTTGGCAGCAGTGTGTTGTGCCCCAGTCAATGCCAGGTTCACCTTGAGAAGTCAGGTCATGCCAACGCATATGCAAAACACCTTGCTTTAAAATGTGCTCCATGGAGACAACTAGGCACTGAGAGGACAAGGGAGACATGAGTAGAGAGAGAGGAAAGAAAGAAAGGGTAAAAAGGGAGGGAGAGATCCTTCCTGTTGCCACCTGCCACCCTGAACTCTTGCTGGCAAGCTGCATCTAAAACTGCACTTGACAAATGAGTACAGGGATTTAGAGCAAAGGAAGTCCCTGAGCTACAACACTAACTATGCACATATACTGATCCACAGAGAATAAACGGGAGGGCAGGTTTTAGCGCATGTGTGAGCGAGAGGGAGGCAGACAGAAAAAAGGGTGCAACACTAAGCCAGCAAATGGGGAATAAAGAGCTGGTGTAGAGCAAATATTAATGACCCTGTTATACATGAGTCATTTTGTAATTATATGTTAATGCAAGAGGTCTACAGTGGACATCTGCATATCATTTGCACTTCACAAAGTTTTATCTTTTCAAAAGCAGCTAAAATAAACTTCTGACGGTTGGAATGACTTGTTGACACACAAAGTGGATTTGAAGAAGCACTTGAAATTTTTGCATGTTTTACAATTCAACTGAGTTATATTTACTTTTACTGTCCCTCAATTTTCTAAAGTGAATTTTCAAAGTAATATCATCATTCAGTGATCATTTTGTTCCACAGTTTGTCCTGTTTTGCCATCTTCATCTTTTCAATGTCAGTTCATTCTCTTCTCTAAAATGAATGCATATGACTCAGAAAGATAAGTTCGGGAACTAAATATAAAACATTGTACTTTTTGGATGAGTGGGTTCATTATTTTACTCTGCAACATTTGCCCAAAAAACAGGTCAATGACTATAGTTTATTATGCTACATTGTTGGTTTTCTACTTGTCCTCCTGAAAAAACACACTTTGGGAGCTGACTGGTCTGGCATAGACTGCTGCCCACGAGTTTCCTTCTGTACTGACAGCAGACCAATCATCTGACACCACAAGCACATCCTGAATCACCTTCCTTTTTTTGCAAGCAAAACAATGGACAAGAACAGGCACATAAAGGAAACACGGTAATGGGTGAGTTTGAAAAGTCACCAGAAAAAGAAGGAGATAGCCTACCCTCATGTTTGTAAAAACACTTTTCAGCTTTTCCATTTTATTTTTAAGTTTTCTTCAGCAATAGTTCTACAGGTTTACTGAAGAGACAGTTTAATCAGAGATGAGATTCTTTGTACCCACTTACATTTTTTTCTTTGTATCCAAGAACTTTCAACAGAATGGAGAATGAGGAACACTTTTCTGAATCATGCAGGTATTTAACCAGTGCTGTGCTTCAAAAGTAGAGCTTGACAAATCAATGATAAAACCTTGCTACGATAAAATTGTGTTGGTATACATTCTGTTGTTACAAAATTGTTTACACCGATGTACCGCCACGTTTGCCAGACATTTTTGAAACAGGTTCAAATGCTAGGACAGGACCTTGGTTGAGTACACTGAGAAATCAGTTTTGTGACCAGAATTAATTTTTAATTAATCAGCCATTTGATGTGTTTTATAGATGTATCTGAGTAGAGGCTTCCACATATTTAAATATATTTTGTGTACTTTGTTGTTTGTTAAAGCATACCAATTTCCGATGGAAATTTCCAATAGTGCTTCATCCACCCAGAGTCAGAGGTATTTCCTCCCACATATTTTTATCTCTCTTATATTCCCTCATCCTACATTTCAGAGGACGTGTCCAGCGGACATCCTCTTCGTCTGCATGGAGCCCACCTTGAACGTCGGCGGAGGTTCAAGGGGGATGTCTGAGTATGTGGGAGTCTGAGTCTGCATCCAGAAGTTGCAGGATCACAGTTTTCTAAGAGTTTGAGCATCCCTGCTTTACAAAAACAAAATTGGTGACACAGATTTTATTAATGTGTCTTTACCTCACAGTTTGCCTGACAACGAAATAAAGCATGCCACTTTACACCCTCGAGATCTTGTGCCCCGTAAACAGGTGGACGTTTTCTCTGCTGTGTGTCTTTGTGGATGGATTTATGTCCCAGATAATTAGTAGTACAAGCAGATGTACACACGTTAGAAAAGAGGTCAAAGTGTCTTAAAGCCTGCCTGTGTTGCCGTTCTGATCTGAATATTCAACATGGGGAATCTCTGCTACTTCCAATTTGCCCTTCATCTTGACATCTATTGAGTATCTGTGTACTCCTGGCCTTGTGCTTTATTATTAATCTGTGTCTGTCTGTATCTGTCCCTTATCAACTATCTCTACAACCTGTACAAACAACATGTGTTCCTTTGTCTGACCTGCAAAGATATGGGGGTTGAGGCCAAACAACTACTTAGTTCCCTTAGGCTTTGTCACTATGACAGCGAATTTCTTCATAAATAGATATTTCAAAAGAAAAAATGCACCAGTTCTATGCAAAAACAATCTAACAAAAGACATAGCATGATACAGTTATATCAGTCTCATTCAGTAGGAAGAAGATAGATTATGCTTTGTTTATTCATTCCTTCAGCACATTGTCCCAAAACTCCGGTGTTATGCAGCTAAAGCTCCTCCAGGACCTTTTTGTTTGCATGTTGGCCCTGTGTGGGTTTCCTCCAGGTGCTTCAGTTTACTTGCACAGTCCAACTGCAGTTCCATTAAGAAGAGGTTTTAAATTGGCTGTAATTTGTGGGTGTGGGCGTGGATGGTTGTTAGACATGTCAGTCAGAACGACTGCAAACACCTGTGTGAAGATTCTTTTAAGTGTGATAGCAAGCCCAACATTTAATTAGAAACAGAGAAGAGTTTTAATTATAATGTTTACGCAACACACCAACCACTCCAGATTTTATTGCTTGTCAAGTACTCATTTCACAGACAGGAAAAGTTCGCTGTCAGGATGTGTTGACTGAGAGATGGAACAGGAGCGAGACTTTAACTGGAGAAAGAGCTGAGATCTGGTGAAATAAGTTGTGCTAATGGCCACTATTCTTCAGTTCCATTAACAGAAGGTTTTAAAAAAATAACCTGAAGTGTAAAGTTTTGCAAAAACTTAGTCAATAAGAACAGTGAAAACATATTGCTAAAAACACAGAGCAGCTCTGCTTGGGACTTAAAGGGATAATTCACAATAAACAAATAACTATCTGGATCTATTTCACAAACATAATATGAAAATGAATATATACTGTATGTGTTTATATCCCAAAATATATGTCATTTTATATTTATAAATATATAACCTCATGTATTACAATTTTTATGGGAAAATGTTTTGGTAATATATGTAAAGATAGTGTTACATGTCTGTCTGAAATATGGTAGAGTATATTTTGCATATGTGGAATTATAAATGAAATATATGCATTGATATTTGAGCAATATTTGGTAAAATATATGAAGAATACGTACAATTATATAAGGCAAGCTGATGTGGACTGTAAACTGCCACAGCAGCCCTCAGGTAGTCTGACAGAAGTGAGGCTGATACTTTGAGCCACCAGCAGGCAAGACAGGCACACAGTCACAGAGGCGGGTGGAGCGGGAATCTAACTGGCAAAATACTGATTGTATTTTCTGCCTTTAGCCTTTACTATTAACAAAATTGTGGATGAAAAGTAAAAATGACTCAATTGGCAGAACTGGTAGAGGACTTAAAATGAACCAACGTCTCCTTACAGGAGTCGCAACTTCAAATTTGACTTACTGGAGAAAGACTGGAGAAAGCGGTTTCACTCTCTTCCATCTGTCTGATTAATCTTATAGATGTATGCCTGCAGGTATGAAGTCACAAACAGGTTTGTAGTTGGGATATTTAATCAGTGCCTCATTTACAGAGAGTCAGGGGTATTGGTGCTTGACCTGATAGCATCTCTGCTGCATAATCAGACGAACAGTTTATTTCCTGATGATTTGGTTATACTTGTGACAATATTGATACATTTTCAGCCCTTTATAATTGGTGACAAAACTCCTAAATGGGGTTTAGCACCTTTCAGTCCAGCTACATAGACTGAGGAATTGGGCTGGTTCATCAGGTTGTCTGATACACTTTATAGCTTCATCTACATACAGATCCCATTTCTGTTCATTGGGCATTCCACAGGGCTCTGTTTTTGTGCCATTGTAGTTTATCCTCCCCTGTAGGATTACTTCTATCATTTTTTAAGGATATTTACTATTGTTGTTATGATGATGGTATCCAGTTGTATATTTCTTTCTCTTTTTAAAAAAATTAAATTCTAAATGGTACATTTTATTAAATTATCTGGATTGAATTAAAAGCTGAATGACTGACTTTTTCTTCCGCTGAAGGAAGAAAAAAAAATGAAGTAATCATCTTTGCATCAGAAAAATATAACTGTAAAGAGAGCAGGTCCTGAGCCTCTTGGTTATTTGGATAAATATTTGGTTAGAAACATTGACATAAGATTCTACTCTGGTTTTAGACTGGACAATTTATGGGCTTTTTTTCTGTTTCTGCCATCTACAAATATTGCCTCACTCAGTCCTATTGTTTCACGTCCAGAATCAAAAATCTTACTTCTGCATTTGTTTTGTCGTCTCTAGATTATTGCAATGCACTGTAAACATGTCTAACAAAAACCTCTCTAGACCATTTGCAGTGCAGTCACATCTCTCCATGTGTCTCCAAGTGTCTCCACTTCTGATGCAACTTCATTGGCTCTCAGCTCATTATTTAGTGCAATTCAGGATATTGGTTTAGAAATGGCAAGCTCTGCATGGACAGACACTAGTCTGCATCTCAGAACTTGTACATCCTGTGATCTAGACCCTCTCACTGCCCCTCATATTAAACTAACAGAGACGCAGCCTTTCCTTCTGTGGCTCCAAAACTCTGGAGCTCTTTCCTTTACAAATTCACTTTTTCAACTCCTTTTGCAATAGACTCTAAATAAAACTTTGAATATTAAAGATGAATTTATTTTAAGGTTTCACCCACATCTTTACCAGAGCTGTAAGATGGTGCTCCATTTCATGCAACACTGAAAGCATAAATTCCACTCCACAACCTCTAGTTGAATAATGATAACCAAATTATTCTTCCATTGGGTATGAATGTGGCTGGATGGGAGAGAAAGATAAGTAATTCCCCTTGCATAAAGACAGCTCCATCTTGGCTCATTATGTTTGGAAATGCCATCAATCAGGTGTAAATTCTCCTCATGCTGGCAGCTGTGCCAGTGATCACTATCTTGCACCTGCACTCACCAACATAAAACCACATTCACACCAGCAATATGTTTCTGCTGTTCTTTGACAGAAGATAAACAAAGCAGTGGGAGAATCAACATGACTGCAGCTGTGACAGATTACTGTAGAAAAAACTGAAAGAACCAGAGATAGAATCTTGGTGCCTGAAGATAAAGGTAAGAGGAAGGTTATGCTTGGAGCTCTAAAAATATTTCACCTGCTTTTATTAACACAATCAACACAAACAAAGAATTAGTATGCTAAAAAGGCAAAATATGCGAAATGCAGTAAATGTGCTGTATTTGTACTTCATAAGGACTTGGAATGTATTTTTTTATATTCTCTTGGTTAAATCTCAACCTTGTCCTCCCTCCAGGTCATCAACAGTCCTCCCTTGCAGCAAAGGATCACTGTGATACTGTGTATATGCACAGAGCTTCATGTCTGCTGTCAGAGGAGCATATAAGTCACTTATATGTTCAAATCTGTCTCAATTGTGGAAACAAGTAATTTTTTGGTCCCTCACGAATAAATACTTACTCTGACTGCTTTTTTTATATTCTCAGAGAAGATCATCAAACTTGTAGACTTGGATCTCAGTATGAAACTAATCAGATCAGATGTTCTAACTGATACTAAATCTGAATTTACACACTTACTGATCAAATTCCTTTCCACAAGAACTTAGTGAATTCTGTAATAGTACTTTGAATTCTTAGATTGTGTCTGTACAGTATACATAGAAATAGTACTTGATACATGGTTGATCTTCCAAGTTTCCCCACCAACAAAGAATACAACTTAGCTGCGAGTCATAGTGATCATGTGACTCACAGTTTTAAATTAATTTATTAATTTTAAACTATTAATTTATTACATTTAATTTATTAAATTAATTTATTAAAAATGATGCAATGTGATTTTCTGAATTTCCTTTTACAGTCTTCCACTCCCAGCAGAGGATAGACCTCTCTTGTTTTTGTTAGTGGGAAAACTTGAAAAATTGGTTGTCTCAAATATATCTTGATAAACGTATTGACTTCATCTAGTAGATAACATTGATTGAAAGCTGATATCCACTTTTTTTCTGCAGTAGATTATGAGTAGCATATAAAACAAAATGAGTTATCAAAGTAGGCTGCGGCGTACACCGCAGGGAGGCAGGACCTGCAGCATCCCTGTGACGAAACATCCAGTGGAAGACAGTACTAATATGAACCACAAAAAATCAGCTACAAAACTAGAAATTTATGAAATGGTGAACGGCTCCATTAGAAATATATTAACAATTTTGGAGTGTGGAGTGGAAAAGAAACAAATAGGCAACACTCAAAAATACTGAAAATGTGTGAGTGCCGAATCAGAATCAGCACTATCTATGCTTACTGGAAAAGATGGGATGCAAATAAAAGTATGTGCATACACCAGTGTTGTGGTACTCGAAGTTGGTTTTTGATTGTCTCGGTCTAGTCTCGGACTCGACCACATTTGGTCTCGGTCTTGTCTCGGTCTCGGGCTCT
>NW_015113117.1:108411-113334 GCF_001443285.1 Poecilia latipinna | reverse complement strand
ACAGTGTTTGTACTTACAGGAGACAGCGAAGAAGAAGGTTTTCACAAATAGTACTCTGCAGTGCCAAGGTAAAAGTCTAAATAATTTGTGTCCAGGATATGTGGGGTCTGCACCTGTACAAGTCCTGGACAGAGGGAAGATCAGCCTGAATAATCTTCTTTCCTTACCTCACATATCTAGCTAACGGTTAGCTGCTAATAATGATAACATTAGCCTCTGATTTGTAGCTCCTACCAGTGCTAAATAAAAAAAAAACAATTTCCAAGAGGTCTAATGAATCTGAACTACAATTGATTCTCTTTAGTTCAACATATAAAATATACTGAGTGACAAATATTTAAAAAAAAAAAAAAAAAAAACATACAGAGATTCTTTAAAATACAGTTTGAGATTTATGAAATCTTCATTTTATTTTTAAAAGGCACAACAAAGATTTGGTCAAACTTAGAGGTAAACAAGCATAGCAGCTGCAATGTATCCTGGGATGTTTTTTATCTTGGTTTTTTTGGTTTTTGGGGTTAAAAATAATTAGAAATCAGACTTTCATTAAGAAATTGTTGTTTTTTTTTCTCTCCACATGAAGTAGTTCTGTCCAGCCAGCACTTCTACAAAGAAAGATCTTTGTCTTTACACACCTGAAAAACACACAACAGCCCAAAGAACAGCAATCCATTCATCTCCTAAACCCAGTGGCACATACTTGTCTTATTATTTTCCAAGCCACTTGTCCTGACAATCCAAACACAGACACTGTCATCCAAGATATTCTCTCATCTGCTAAATAGAGCCGCGTACAGCTTGTTTGACAGCACCAGCAGTTGATCTTATTACACTTGTCTAAGCTTCATGTGGGCGAAGAAATACACTTGAAAACACCTGCAAACCTCCTGCAGACACATCACTGTCTACGCTGCTCCACCAACTGTAGGTGCAATGCGGTCATCCATCTAACAATTGTGTTTGCATGTATTTATTTTATTATTTAGGACTGAACTGCAGTGAAAAAATGCTTACAGACCGCACACATAAACCATTTATTCAAAATGTCCTCTCTGTGTCACTCATTTATACAAAGAGGAGAACAATTTATCCTCTGACTTCAAACTGCCAGATGTAGCTGTAAAAAACCCCACTTTTTCTATGGTTCAGATATATTCTGCTTTATAATGTGTTATTAGCAAAGAAGGAGGATTCCGTTCTTGCTTTTTGCAAAAGACAAAATAGAAATATCCTTTGTCCTGAGCAGCAGTGCAGTGAAGGATTTTATTAATGTACATAAAGGGATAGGTCAAGATTTTTAGAAAGGGTTTCTGTTCAAATGTTCAAAGCAGTTATTGTCTAACTAGCGGTTTCTCTTGGTGTTTTTATTAACTATAAATCAAGATTTACCGAACCCTTATTCTAAAGCTAAATGCTACGCCGACAGAGGTCAGGTCCAGAGAGGATCTCTGTCATTAATAACTCCTATTTAAAAACCATCACAGCTATCACTACATAATGAACCTTTAATCGGTCATCACGTTTGGAGTGTGTAGCTATTTACAGAGCAGCTGATGATTATGTACTTGGAAAATGAATGAATGTGCCACCAATGATCTCGTCTGAGAACAGAACACAGAAGTTATGATCACAGTGACTGTCTCATCAAAATGGTAAAAATGAACTCTGTGTTGTCACAGACTTGGGTTTGAAACGACATACTTGTTCAATTTTGATACATTGAAAACGTCTAAAGTTAGATTCTTACTAGCTTTTATTCCAGTACACACAAATGCATTGGGAACATTTTTCACTTTTATTCCAAATGGAAACTTGAATTATTCAGATTTGGTCTCGATTTTTCTTTACAAGTTCAAACATTTAATGTGAGAGACGGCGTACAACCTGGACACACACACACACGCCCACGCACACACCCACACACACACACACACACACACACACACACACACACACACACACACACACACACACACACACACACAAAATCCTGTTCAACTTTGTGAAATGGTGACCTTCTAGCTGTGAGGTCACCAGACTTCACCCAAGTGCGTATGGATTAAATACATAACATTTGTCATATCAGTAATGTAGGTGTAACATTTCTTTTCAAAATTCCTTTAGTAGCACTGATAGTCAAACTCGTTCAACCCACAAATACAGAGAAGGACAGAGGAAAAATGAGGCATCATGCTGAGATGTGATGCATGTGCACGTTGAGTTAGAACAAGCCGTCCTTAGTTTTCATATTTGTTTCGAGGTCAGTGAATTTCTGCACCTGTCTGTGCAGATGAAGGAAATGGGTGTTTGAATCAAATCAGGAGAGAAAAATGAGCTGCCAACCAGGCGCCTTTTAAAAGAGCAATCACCATCCAGCAGGGATGGACTGCATGTGAAGGGCGCCTGAACACAGAACGCCAGCACTGCAATCTGCTGACACACACACACACACACACACACACACACGGCAGTCAAAACTGCTTATTATTTTTCACCTACAGTATAACTGACTTTAACTACAGCCATGTTTGAGGATATATAGGAGCGATAATGAACAGCTCAGATGAAAATGAATCCTTAGGAATGTTCAGGAAAAAGATTTTAGTGTTTACATGTATTTAGTTCCATCTATCTTCCCATCAAAAAGCATGACGCTGCCACCACCATGTATTACACCATGCACACAGACCTTCTTCCACATCTTTAAAGTGTCCTCTGCAAGGCTTGCAGGGAAACTTTTACATTGAACCTTTATGTCTTTCTTCCAACAGTTTCCATACAGGCCAGGTTTGTGGACTGAACCATTTTTAAAGATTTGAAAGGTTGTAATCAAGGGATTATTTTCTTTATGTTTCAAAATTATGAACTACTTCATTTATCTCTGTCACACAAAATCACAATAAAACACACAAAGGTTTGTGGTTTTAAAATGATTAAATAGGATGAAGTTTTAAGAAGTGTAAAACCTGTTTATGTCAATACTTGATCGTCACAACGATTTTTTTATGTTGTTGACTGATTAGAACTTCTTTGATTTAACTCTGGATTTTAGGGGTTTTGATATGTGATACCATACACAGTCAGAAAATAAACAGCAATAATTTGGGTTATTTAGTCCATCATAAGAGAAAAAAATGTGGCTTTACTTTTCAAGGTCATATTTTCACCATAGTATTCACATAAGTATTACAGTTTTAAACTAAATATTTCATTAGCAAAACTCAGATTTTATTTTTGGCAGCCCATGTCTGGTTATTTGCAAATAAATTTGCATGTTAGCTAAACCCTAACTTAGTTTGTAAACTAAATATTTAGCTCCATTTAGATTATTTAAGACAGGTTAAATAACCCAGATTATTCCTGTTCCTTTTTGACTTTTTGAAGTGTAGAAAAGGCAGTCTTATTGAAGCAGTAATTGTTCTACAGATTTTTATTTTTTTATTTTCAACAGGCTGTCTGGGAAGACAAAATAAATGACGATAAATAATTTATTTTTATAAATCAGCTTCTTCTGAAAATCTACGTACCTATGAATTTATTGAAGGAATGACATGTTTAAAAAATTCCTGTTGAATGAAGAGTGATTTTAAACGTTTGCGCTGCCCAGGCAGAGACACCAATTTGAAGAGTCTTCATTTAGAGCCAGGCTCCATAAAAGATAATGAAAATGTCACAGAGCCTTATGTAATTTGTAAGCGCTGACAGCTTTCCTACAGAGGTGATAACTATTGTTAACTGGTGACATTTATAAGCAATGAGAGTGTTCTCTTTAACAGGCAGGGCTATGTTAAAAAGGCCCAGTTACATGAGATAGAAATTTTCATTTGACAACAGCTTACGTAAGCTCTGTGTGTTTTATTGGACTTTTATAAAGATGTCAAAGCGGGACAAATGAGAATTTATTCATGCAATGAAACTAACAGGAAGATTTTAACCACATCATATTCTGACCATTGGGTGATATCTTTCTAGATTTTGCAGACAAAACATTTTGGGTGGATAAACTGCTTTTTGAATTGCAGCAAAGTTGTTGCAGCTTTTTTAACTAGATCCGCCACACTGCTGAACAGGAGAGAAAAGTAAACTGCTGCAATGCCTATATTAGCTCTAGTTTATATTGTTAAATAGAACAGAGTTTGACTGACAGAGATAAAAATGGATGTTTTATGCTGTACTGAGCTAATAACCCTGCTGTTTCCACTAAGTGACTGACTGAAGCTGGCTTTGAGGCTGACTGTAAATAAAAGATGTTCTCAAGCATCTAATTTATAAGGATGTGCATAATGAGCAGCTGTTAATGAATACATCAACACTCCCTCAGAATTTGCTGTGCACCTTACAAAAGCTGACATGTTAACTTGGAAACGTATGGCTGCTGTGAAGCTGAACATGCGGCAACAAATGTTTGCTGCATTGGCAGCAAACATTTGTTTTGTTTAGACAAAACCAAACTTTCGGTGAATTAAGACGTCATATTTATAGCTAATTCTGGATTCCAGTCGCTGGAATTAACTTCCAACAAGTTCACTGTTTTATTTTCGAAACTTGCTAAAAATCAAAACCATGTAGTTAAAGTGAATTATCTATGGGTGATTTTTGAAAGGGATTTCTGAGGGAAGCTTGTAAGCCTGGACGGCTCCTTTGATCTTTTTCTCATTAGAAACTTTTCAATTTTTTGCTTTGCAAGCAAAACAGCTTGATGAATTTGACTGGCAGCCAATCAGAAAAAATTAATTTGATTATTTTAACTAAGTTTTTATTTTTATAAAAATAATTCAATAACAGAAGACACAAATTTTGATAAAAATGTAAGATTAAAAAATTTATGGGACTATTTTTTTTTTGCTCCCCCCCCCCCCGGCCCTTTCCCCCCCCTTTTTTTTGGGCCCCCCCTCGCCCTCGGCCCCCCCCCCCTTTAAAAAA
>NW_015113117.1:85136-105229 GCF_001443285.1 Poecilia latipinna | reverse complement strand
GGAAAAATAAAAAATTTTTGGGGCCTTTTTTTTTTTGCCCCCCCCCCCCCCGGTCATCTTCCCTCCATTTTTCTGAGGCCCTCACTGTGACTCTGGCAGCCCCCACTTTGAAAAAACACTAACTTAAAGGGCCAGCTCTTCTACAGTCCCTGCTGCTGGAAGTTTGCCGCTGTCTCTTTAAAAAAAATAAATGAAATCAGAGCTTCTGGCGTTTAAAAGTGCAACTCAAAGTAATGTGTTCTTAATGTTGAAGTCAAACTGTTTCTTATTTCACAATGCATGTGTGTGAATGTGTGTGTCATGTGGGATGCTGTGGTACAGGGCCTGTGTTGGGGATAAAGGGTGTAAAATTCACATTTTAAGGATTCCTTCTCAATGAAGTCACATTATTGCATTTGTTTCTCCCAGTTAAATGACCAAGAAAGACACTTTTACTCTACCTGAGTATTACAATTACCAGATATTCAATTAAAGATGTTTGAGTGATTAGACAGACTCAGCAGCCCTACCTTTGCAATGGTTTCGTGGAACTTGAACAATGGGTCGAGTGTTTCTGGCGACTCTGCAGAGAATTGGGCCTCTGACAGGAAACCGGTGGTCTGAAGAGCAAAATGGAATCATTAGACAAGATACAAATGAAGATTTTGCATTTTCTCAATTAGTCTAAACTAATCTCAGTCACTTTAGAGGTAATTTGACCTCATCAACAAAACTCCTCAATACTGTTGTATTGAGGAGTTTTGTTGATGAGGTCAAATTTTGATCTTTAAACATAAATAATCATCTTTGCGGGGGGGGGGTTGTATGTGTATTTGGTGATGCTGTGTGAGTAATTGACAGAATATGAACCAAAGATCCTGACGGAAAATACATAAGCAATCACAATTAAACCAAACTGGGGGGGTGAATTCTTCATTGTTACTATGGTAACAGAGCCTTATCCCAACCAAACACTGCTTTGGTGTGTTGAAAGGAAGCTAAAATGAGTCTGAACATCTTGGCTGTATTCAGACATATAGGGCCTCACTCTGAGCACACACCTGTGGATTAGCACCCCCGCTCACCCCTCCCAGCTAGCTCAGAGCCATTAGCCTTAGACACGCAGTGCTAAAGAGCAGGCCAAATCAAGCACTCTGTTCTATACTTCACAGGGCCAGCATGAATGGCCAGGGAGAACTGAAGGTTTTAAACAAAAGAGCTTTAGCCAAGATCAAAGACACCTGAGTTTCATTCCCATTAAAGGCCTTTGTGTTGCTAATCTACACCTCACTTCATCTTTCACACAACAGGAGCTCGCCATGCCTTCATCTCAGCTTTCATGCCTACTTTTTTCCTTTCTGTTTTTTTCTGGCAAGAATTTAAATTACAATTGCAAAGAAAAAATATCATTAGAGGTTCATATGAACAAGCTACTAAATCAGTTAGCAGATTTGGTTATATCACTAATGGGTTATAAACGGGCTATCAAAGCATATAAATTGTTAGCTCATTGTGAGAGCTGCATACCATAAATAAAACTCACCTATCAGCCCTGCTGATGTTTCTTATTGATCTACTGAGGTCTGGAAAAATGAAGAGATCACATCATGATCTCAGTGTATGACGTCTATTTCAGTTTTAGTTGAATTTTAATAAAAGCAGAACCTATTCTACTTACTGAGGCTGATTAGCTAATTACCTGAACCAAATGTTTTATTTAAAGAAGGTGACTATTAAAATCGCTACAATGGTCATCAACTTTCCTCTTTCAATAGAACCAGGAGGATTACAAGACAATGTTGATGGTATCTAAAAATAGGAAGGCAGGAGGAAGTGCATCTTTTTCTGTCACCTTTGTATTGCTTTTATCTACCAACATGCTTCACACATTTTTATTTAAACAGGAAGTATTATGTATTTCTAGGCACATTGTACTGTTCTTTAGCACAATCAAGTCACTGTGTTATCTTTAGTTATAAAAAAACCCCTAAATATATCAAACATGACTTATAGTTTAACACAGGAGTGCCCAAAGTCGGTCCTCAAGGAATTAATTACTAATTATTCTGATTAATTTTAATGATTTTTAACCGCTTGTTTTATTTATTTGTTTTTGCTATGCCACCACAGCCACTTGGTCCTCTATGGCAGCGTGACGGCGCTGTGTGAAGAACACAATACAACAAGAGTACTGAGCCGGTTATGCTTAATAAGCATTTGGGCTGAAACAATTATTTGAATTAATTGTGATGAATCGATTATTGAAAAACAAATTTAGTAATCAATGAATCATTAGTTGGAGAATACAGACTGAAAATAAGGTCATTTGCTGAAAGAACAACATACTGAGATATGAAGCAAAAACTACAAAAAATGTACACATTTTACATTTAGGAGAAAAAAAAAACTTCTTTGTCCGTTAACCCAGTGGTTAAAGAAAAATCTGCAGAATGTGACTTTTTTTTTATCCAATTAACACTCAGAATAATTGATGATTAAAATAATCATTAGTCCTTATAGGCATCGTATTTACTTGGCCAAGGCAAAAAAATTAATTTTCCAATTAGCTGCATGCACAAAATGACGTGTACTCTGTTATCACATCAAAACAACCATACACATCGATACAAAATGTCAGTATTAGCATTTCTGTAAGAAGAAAATAAATCAGTGAAGGACCTCTTAAGCATGAAGGACAATAATTACAGGTTTGGACAAATGAAAGTATCCTGCTCATCACTCAGGACTGAGCTCTATCAAACTGCCTGTCCTTGAGGGAAAACATCTTCAGATGTCTATTTGTTTGAGGCCCACTCTGGGCTCTTTGTGACCCAACGGCTCTGTGGACATATTTCAGCATTTGCATGAAAAGAAAGAAAGCCCTTATTCTGTACAGGTGAATAATTTTAGAAAAAAAATTTCAATTGTAAGATTGTGTGGGTGGAAATGATCAGCAAGTGGCAAACAGAGAAGTTGTCTACTGAGCTAACAAAGGTTTTAGGAAATATGTTGATGCTTTTCTTTCTTTTGAATCTCTGGTGGAAAAATCTAAGATTTTAGGTATAAAATACATGTAGCTGCCTGGAACACGCTGGTGTGTAGTGTCAGTCATCCGCTCCACAATGCTAAGTGTAAAGCAGAAGGCAGCTGGACTTGTCTGGTTTTTTGAAGATGCTTCATCTCACATACAGAGTTCTTTCTGTCTGAACATGATTGGACGCAACAATCACATTCAGACTTCAGCTGATAACCAAACAGTCTTATCAACTGTTTGCAAAGTAATCAGTAAAAAGGACCATGGAAGTCACTAATGGAGCAGCAGCCATGTGAGTCACTGGCTCAGGGCTCACTGAGGTAACTCCAGATTTCAATCTGCATGGTGACAGTCAAACAGATACTCAGTGTGATGTATTACTGTCTCATGTACTCTGGCTGAGCTGGTGTTGATTGTTGATGTCGATGTACAGCAGTGATTGGTGACCTTCAGTTACTATAAAATGGCAGCAACTCATGAAATTGGTTCCCTTTCTTCATCTCCAGGAGTTTTTTCTGCTGGGACAGATGTTTGGACCCAGAAGGCTGGATAGATTTGGAAAAACAACGAGACCCACAGCTGCTTGACTACAGCTGTAGAAAAATTAAATATAGGCGGTTGTCTTTACAACTCTAAGACGTTTTTGCCTTCAGAACAATGAAACAAAATGTATTTAGAGAAAAAAAAAACAGTCCTCCCAGTACAGGAAGCAGTTTAGATTTTTGAATTAAAGAACTTTTCTTCTTAGATTTTATACATTTTTGACAAACATTCAAATGATGTAAAGGAATACATGATTTGCAACTTGCTGACTTTCTTACTGTATCAAAATGTTCTGCATGTGTTGCATGAAAATAACTTTAGTATTTTTTCTTTAAAACAATGCTAAGCAATGTTTTAAAATGCAATGGCCAAATTTCTTACAAGCTGTGGTGAACATGAAACTTCAGCTGATAACCAAGAGCTGCAGAGCTTCCCACTGGTGCTAAACTTAAGCATTTTGTCATGTTTTGTTTAAAATCTAAAATAAAATAAAAAAAGATCAAACTGGAATAGGACTGAGATTCTCTAATACACAGTTTGACATTTGTGAAAACAGAAAATCTCCTTTTCCCCCCAGAAAAAGGGGATTTATTTTTTATTTCACCCAAAATGTCTAAAATCTTGTTTCATCTTTTGAGCTCAAAGGATTTTGTTTTTTAAATCTCATTTCATTGGCTGGATGCATATCTACTCTGTCAGTTTTAAGTCTAAGCTTTGCTAATGTTTTGGAGATGCTGCATTGATAATAATGAACTTATAATCCATTTTCAAAGTAAAGGGATTTCCACATTTTCCCTGCAGAAAGTTTGCTATTGTCAACAACTCTAAATTGATGCTTTAGTTTGCCCCACAGGACGTATTTATTTGGTGACTATATTAAACTGGGAACAAACAGGGTTTGTAAAATTAAAGTGAGCATTAGATTTTTGATTTTTTATTTAATTTTACATAGTTTGAAAACTGCTTTTTGTTTTGACTAAGGTTGTCTTTATCCAATATTCCGATTTCTAATAAATAAAACAAAGAATAAAATGACTAAAAACCACAAAGTTATTACAGATGAACTGCTTGTGAGGCCTAACAAATTCTCAGATATTCACATCAGTTAAATCATACAATGGTTGCATGCGTCCAGAAATACATAAGTTAAGAGCTTTGTTAATATATTGGAGAAATACTTTAAAATCATATGTGGCAGAGGAAAACAGGGGGAAACAGACAGTTCAGCTGATACTCAGGAAAGAAGCAGTTGAGTGAAGGAGAGAGAGAGATAACATTAGAAAGAACAAAGGGAAGGAAGAGTAAAAGACAAAAAAGGGATGATTAAAAAATCTTTGAGTGTTCATGAAGTTAATGTAGTGAATCCTTGTAAAATGAACACCCAGACAAACATCCACTTTCATCACAGAATGGGTGCGAAGCGAGGAGAGGCGCTGCATCGCTGAGCTTAGTTCCACCTGAGCTGGATTGCCATTGATTTTTTTTCTCTGCCTCTCGTTTCTTAGAGAGGATCCCATCTGTCCATCTCCCTTCTCCCTGTCTTTCCAGGTGCTGAATGTAATTGGATTTTCTCACTGTAAAACTGTGTGTTTAAAACTCTGCTGGAGCTGGAGCTTGGACAGCCAGTCAAGCTTGGAAGCTAAGCTGAAAACAACAGATAGAGCGACTTCCCTAACACCTGCCATTTGTAAACAATTCGGAGTCTAAACATAGATATCTGTTTTCGGACGATCATTTTTTAAAGATATCTGTGTTTGTGAATGCCAAGTAAATAAACAGGAAAAATATTAAAGCTGCCAAAGTGAAAAGTCAAGCTGCCCACAGTCAATAAATATTATTGAAACTCAACATTTTATATTATTTGAAGTCATTTTGTTGGCATTTTATCTTGAAAACACAAAAACAGCCCAGGCAACGTACAGGTAAGCCCAGATGTTTACATAAACTGTAAACCTTCAGTTTCTCACTGTCTGACATTAATGTGAATGTTTACTGTTTTAGGTCAATTAGAATTACCACAGTTATTCCTGTTTTCTAAATATCACAAGAAGATGCCATTTTAAATTACTTTCTTCACTCAGAAGCTTCAACATACTATCACTGTGCTTCTAAGTAACACTGAACAATCCAGATAATGATGTCATGGCTTTATTCATTTACTTAACGCCTCTGCCTTTCTGCATTTGGGTCCTAAATCAACACCACTCACAACATGACAAGATAGATGCACTTCATGATATATGTGACATAACTACACTTTTTTTCCCCTTTTAAATAGCTACAATTCAGTCAGACTGGATGAAGACCCACTGTGCTCAAATATGTCTTATGTCTTTACTTTGGTTAGGCCCTTCTAGGACATGGAAACTTAAGTCCTTTGTAGTTTTTAACTGTTTTTTTTTTAAATCCAGATTTGTTCAGTATGTTGCTGCAGCTTTCTTCCTGTCAACTCTAACCAGCCCTTCTATGCTTGTGGACCCCTGCAGCTGTCCTCACTCTGTATTATATCACACTCATTCTGCAATCTCTTATTATCCCTTACAGTTCATAATTGCTACAAGTTGGTGAGGTAAATCAGGAACATAATATCAGTGAAGTGACTCAACTTTGATGGGGGCCATCCCATTGACTGTGAGGCATGAAGATGACACGTAGATCATGGAAGGAAAGGATAATCTAAAATGCTATAAAATGAAGTCTCTGTCATGTGACAAAATGTGAAAAAAAATTGGAACTGTCTAGCTAACTTTTAAAAAATGTCTCTTAGCTTACGCCAGAGGATGTCAGCTGTAGTCCAAACCCCCTAAAAGAGTTCCCTCCTTCTCATTAATAGGTTGTGTTTAATGTTTAACATTTCTAGGCCTTGATTTACTTGAACCACCAGCTCAAGGCCATCGATGCCCCGACACCAACAGAACCACTAAAAGTTCCAAAGCTTTCCTGTTGGAGGGGCTCCATTACCAGACTGCCCTCTTAAACATTTGGTAGGTTCATAAATATTAATGGGGTGTGCTCATGTACCATTATACTTTATTAAGAGGAGGAGAAATGTGTGTAAATTTGCTAGTAGAAAGTATTAAAATAAATTAGTTATAATAAAAACTTTGTGGTTCTTTTCATTCTATTAAATGTCCTCCAGCAAATTAAAAATGATCTGACTGAAGCCGTGTGCTGAGACAATATCGTGCCCTGGCTTTCCAAATATTTGAGAAGTTCTCTCTTGTTCACCTTCACCCACTGCAGCGTCTGCTTCTTGAGCTTTATGCTTCAGGACATTACCAAGGTTGGACCATTAAAGGGAAAGCCCAGAGTCTGAGGTAAGAATCTGATTACACCACCTTTCCACAAAACCAAGGTTTTCAGTTATCACAAAACAGTAAGAATAACAGGCTAGAAAATGATTTGAACTTTTAAAAACACATAAAACTTTTATATTTCACTACTTCTTAAACAAAAATGTGTGTAAAAATACAAGTACAACAGATTCAGGTAATTAAATGCATAATCTAAATGTTATGAACTCTTTACCAAGGTGAAAATCTGATAAGTTGTCCACCATCTTGCTCACCTTCACCCACTGCAGCGTCTGCTTCTTGAGTTTCATGCTTCAGGACAGGTCTCCAACTGGGACATACCCTTTACATGTTGTTAATGTTGAAGCGTTTTTGTAAGTTGTAATTGTGCATTGTTAATGTTTTAGTAATTTGCAATCGCGCTTTCTTAATGTTGTGTTTTTGAATTTATTGAAGTGGTTTGCACCTCAGGGCCACCGTAGATTTGGGTCAAAAAACCTTTTGAGAAAATCAAAGACACCAGCTACATTTCTACTCAATTATGTGAATTTTAAATAACATTAAAATGTAAAAAAGAAAATGCAAATTAGCTAATTTTTCTTCTCCAACCACGCTATGTAGAGTTCAATTTAATCAAATATTGATGCTAAAAATGGCAATAGTAAACAGGAAGTAGAGCTCAATACAGAGTACAGTTAAGGTGCATTCTTTGTTGGTAGAAAATATTAAAAAATAAGCTGTTTCAAATGTTTCAAATGAAATATCATACAAAATCATTCTCTGGATTCATTTTCCAGTTCTGTCACTCACAGAATTTCAACTGTATTTGTTGGAATTCTGGTGTGTGTGTGAGATCTGTTCTCGGAGAAGATCTTTGCTGGGAGCTCTTATGGCAACTACGCATTCAGTTTATAAACACAGAGCCAAGGCACAACACGCCTTTTACCAGCAAAGTTAATTCAATCCAGTCATATATAAATTCCAATTAGCAATCTATTAATGCAGTCAAGCTCAGCTTTTTATTCAAATTAGTTAAACAATGTTTGACTATGAAGTAAAAAAAATATACATGGTTTCCATTTTGTTTTTACCAATTAACATCTGAAAAGTGTCAGCCCTTTTCATCGGATATCCCCAAAAAAGACACCACAAACAAATAAATCTGACATATTCTTTCATTATTGTAGCAAATAGAAATCATTTTGATCATTCTAACTGACCTGAAACAAGGGAAGTTTGGTCTGATTTAACCGAACTCAGTGAGAGAAAAAGGTGTATGTGACTTTTTATTGAGCGTATGTAAACTTCTGGACGCAAGAGTAACTCGGCTGCAGGGATTTGAACATTTTCAGACGCACAAGGATCAATCCAACTGAAAACTATCAAAATTTAACAACCTGTGTGAGGTTAGACATTTCAGTAGTAAGTGAGACAATAAAACACAGCTCTGTACTAAATCTCCTGAGAGGCAAAACAAAAACTTTAATGCAGGATATTTCTGGGCCCTGCGCTCTGATATTTAGAAATACATAGTCATGTGCTACCTCATTAGAAACCTGGAAAAAATTATTAGCATTTCAACTGTAAACATCAACCTCCACTGAATGAGTGAACACATTGGGACGTTACTTCCATATCCAACCTCAGTGTTAAAACATGGTTGAAGTAACATTACTGTGACTAAATCAATACCAATGCATCAAAACATCTATGCTTGTGTAACACAACTCTTCCCGTGACCTTTACCATTCAGTGCCTGTTTCTCATAGATATTGTGGAAATTAAGACCAACACTCAGTGCAATCTGAGGTTTTGCATTATCAAGGCTCTCTTCAAATGACAGGGTGATAATAGCTTAGAATGGAGCTTTACAGTAATCACAGAGGCAATCACTGTATCCATCATTACGGTGATTGCAAGGTAAAGTTTAAAAATACTGCGAACATTACAATTAGTTGTTCTCAATGGGTACTTGCACATTCTTGATTGGCTGACATTGACATTTAATGCTGCATTAGCAACAGTTGAGGAAGGCTTCAAATTCCGGGTGATGAGCTGCGTTTCTGGAAAGGTCTGCATGGGTCCATTCAGCTGATATGGAAGAAACTGTGATGAATCAAAAGTAGGTAAAATGAGGCATTTATGAGGGAAGACAGCCTAATTTATCAGTGGACATATTTAGATTAGAACAGAGTCTGCTGCCACCAAGAGGAAGAGCTCACTGCACTTTGTGGTGGGTTTGTTGTAGCCTTTCAGTTTGCTGTTACTAAGGGATCATGCCCAAAATATGTCAAACGGAAGACATAAAACACATTTTGCTGAATAGCCTTGTCTATGAATTTACTTAAACAAAGCAGACATGTCCGTCTTCTCAGACACAGTGATGGTTTTTAATATGAGCAAGAAGGTAGTTGGCATTAGAATGGGTTGCCTGGTTCCTTACACAGCCAGCAACTTTTAATAAAATATCATATTATTCAGTTTCTACCATTAGTTACTCACTAAATAAATCACTAAGTTAGGTACTAAGATAATGTAGATATTGAATTAACGCTCACTATTTAAGGGGATGCCACACTTGGCATCTTAAACTACATGAAGTTGAAGAGAGTCAGTGGGGAGAAAATATCTGGGTTTCCTCCCAGGTCCTGTTAACTCTACTTCTGCTTATCTGGATTCAGTGGTAAACAGGTGGACAAATGTAAGGAGAGAGGGACAAAAAATGGATTTAATATATAAAGGTAAACTCCTATGATTTTACATCCTGTCATACTGTTGTCATTGTCATGTACAAGATGACCCAATCGATTCCTCAAAGAATATACACTGCCAACTTTATTTAGCTGAACCCCTGCAGCTAAGTCTGTCCGGTTGTTGTTATTAATCACCGAGTATCTATGAAACATAAGAGAATGTTTCTATCCTCTGCACTGCAATCCTGTTCCTGGCACACTTCATCTTTCTGGCAGTTATTTGATTATACCTTGGGGCACAAAAAAGTAAGAGAGAGAAACAGAGAGTATTAAAAAAAAGTTGAATTAGAATCTGACAGTGAGGAGAAAATGATGGAGAAAGAGGAGATGAAGAGTTGGGAACGCTCAGATAAAGAACGACAGTAACATTGCGTGGATCAATAGGGTTTGGTTTCAAAACATTTCATTTCCTTCCTCTCATCTTCCAGTCTTGGTTTCTTTAATACACACTTTATTTTCTCATTCTGTCTTTCTCCGGTTTCAAATGTTTACATCAGGGTGGTCCTCAGTGACAAACTGAAGCAGTTTGTTCTGCTGTTACAGAATCCCAGTGGCCAAAGCAAGCTAGGAGAAATCAGAGCTGGGTCCCATTACCATTTTAATTAAGGCCATTGTACAAATGAAAGTGGTGTCATTACTGAGCCAGAGTATTTGGACTTGAGTGGGTGGGAAACAGAAGACCTCACCGTTGGTCATTATGTACCACTCTATGAGCTCCACTCTAATATTCACTACAGGACATCTACAAGCTCATGCAATATTCACATGAAGTCCATTCACCATCATTACCACATGGTCATAAATGCTCAAGAATGACATTTATGAAGATGCACAAGACAACATTCGTATAATACTCTGATGGAATGGATCACCATTAGATTGACTCGGGTTCCTTTTCAGCGCTGTGGCCAAGGTAACAGAGCCATAATGCTGTTAATTTAACAGTTAGTTCAGCATTAAATCATTGGGAATTAAGTGATACAATGATATGTAGACTAGAGCAATTTTTTTCCAACTCCTGTTTATCTTTTACAACATTTCTAAAATGCAGGTTTCTCTGAAGAGGACCTCAAGACCCGTCTTTTAAAAAAAATACTTTCTCAATACTTTTCTTCCACACTTTTATCAAAGATTCTTTGGTTCAGCGTTCTAACAAGAAGGAAAAATATCTCCTTAGACAAAAGCCTTTTGGACTGAAGTGGAACAAAAATGACACCAGAATAAACCACAAGCACATATCAGAGAACATAACTTCAAATCTATTTATCTTTCCTTCTGCACACATTTATATCAGTATATTTTCCATCTTGGTATGTTGGTTGCAGCTGAATGTGTAAGTGTGGGTATATGAGTATACATGTCTCTGTACATTCCTTTTAAATGACTCTCAGCCCTTACAGGATCCACCAGCGTATCAAATTAGATGCATGTTGGCCTGTCAGGATGTGTTAGGGCTGCATGACAAGCCAGCACACACAGACTGCACTGGCACTCAGACGTTTTGCATACACTCAGTCATGTATGCTTTAATTACACTGTTTGCTAGCTGGTTGTGGAGTGCAGCAGCTGAAGGACACTGACAATAACCACCTCCCTCTCCCTACATAAGACATACACCCAAACAATGTAAAATATGTGGGGAAATATGACCTGCAAACAATTTCTGGGTCTTAGAATTCAATTAAACATTCATGAAGACATATATCAATACTTAAAGCAGACACTGCTTTAAGTATGATGTGAAAAGAGTCAGTGACATGTTTCCAGAACCAGACTGAAGAATAGAGGAGACTGGAACATTTGCTGTTACTAGTTTTAGTCTGTGGAATAACTTACCCTTTAACATTAGGTCTGCACATAGTCTGGAACACTTCAAATCATTACTTGGCATTTACTTAAGATATTGTCATTTACCTGTCCTGTCTGTTTAATTTATTGAGTTTTATTTTTATGTGTTTTTATGAATACTGTACAGCATGTTGGTGCAGTTATTTGTTTTTAAATGAAATTGACATTGACTACATGCAATTTACTGAGCTTTCTTAGATAAATTTCTCCAAACTGGCATTATGAACTGAATTGCACTATACAGCATTATAACCAGAGTTAAGGACGGTCTGTAACTCAATCTGTCTACATGTTTGGATTGTACTGGAAGGACTGGGACTACTTGATATGAACTGGAGCTTCTAAGGGACTAGAGACGGCACTTGTGCTTTGGCACCTGAACTGAAGCAAAGGGACAAATAATCTACAGCTATTGATGCCATCAGGGGCAACATTAAAACTCTCAACTCTCAAGTTTGCCCAGCTAACAACATTTCACATGGATCTGTGACTGTATCATTTCCACCATTTCCATCCATTATTATTTTTTTGTTTGTTTTCTCTGAACACTAAATAGTGTCAGATGCCTTGGAATCTGGGATTACTGTTCTTTATCCATCTAACCACATTGGAGTAGGTAAATCCAGAATGCACAGATGAATTTAGGAAAATGTTATTTTGAGTCATTTATATTTAGCAAAACAGCCATGGAAAGAGTTAACTAAAGGGAAGTTATGCCTTTCCTCACCATTTAATTGTAGTGTCCTTCTTGTTATGGTAAAATATTTTCTTTAATCTTTATTTTGCATCTCAACCTAGCTACTAAGCTTCCCCCAAAGAGTCTGTAATAGAGAGATCAGAGAAACAGATAAGGCAGATGATTCAAAGCTGCCAAATGAGAATTTCCTCTGTTAGCCTGTGTTTCCATTTATGCTTTAGTCCAACTGATAAGCAAACTTAATGGAACATGCATCAATATTTCCTAAATCCCAGATCTATCTACTTATCGCTTTATTATCTGAGGACTGAAATAGCTTCAATAATCCCGGAAAATTATAAATCTTTAGGCTACAGAGAGAAATATGAAGCAAGCAAGCAGATGTTACCAGAAAGACCATGCTGCAATTGTTATTTTTCCAGACATAGGTGCTAGCACCCAATGTCTACCTGTCATCCTGTAAACACCTCCCAGGGGCGATATTGTGATTTTCTGAATATTTGCTTTCAGAAAATTATTTCCTTAGTTCAATAAAAGAAAGGGTCAGTAAGTATATGATATAAAATTAAACTGGTTCAGTGGGAAGATTAGTCTTCTCGTCATCTGTGCCGCTGGTAGAGGTCCTTAGCCCCAAGCTGCCTCCAGATCTGCTTATCGCTGTAAGAATGTGGGAACGTTTGTGAATGCGATTGGGAAACCATGGATCCAATGTGACCAGAAGAACACACTATAAATTTAGTCAATTTACAATACATCAAGAAAGAATTTATCTTCCATCCCCACATTCCAGAGTGTGTGGGAGTGTGATCTGAAACAAATCGGTGCTCTGCAGCTAACAGTACTAAATCCTGTATTCCAGCCCATTGAACTGAACAGCTGTTTAAGATACCTTTTTGTACAATTATGTGTGAAAGAGGTAAACTAGTTCTCCTCAAGCAATAAGTAAAAAAGAAAAGAAAAACAAGGAAGAGAAAGAGAACAG
The DNA here is from genome assembly GCF_001443285.1 of Poecilia latipinna. NCBI lineage: Eukaryota > Metazoa > Chordata > Actinopteri > Cyprinodontiformes > Poeciliidae > Poecilia > Poecilia latipinna. The sequence continues at coordinate 92,100 of NW_015113117.1, read as the reverse complement.
CACGTGAGGGGTGTAGATGAACCATAGAAGGAGGATACATACAGGCCTAGCCCACATGTAGCCGGGTCTTTTTCAGACCTATTATTTTCCATAAAATAATCTTGTGCACACCTGATCGGTTTAAGAAAACTGTTCATCCACACAAAACCACTGAATTCCATCAAATAAGTGTTGTTTAAAACACGCCAAACCCATAGAGGGCAGTGCAGGGCAAAGCTAAAACCTATCAGCCATCACAATCTTTCAAAACAACCATGACTTGTTAGGAATTAAACATGGCGGCAATGTCACGGCTCTGACGTCACATTGCAGACTGTCATGTGCTTACCTCCAAATCTCAGGTTCCAATATTCACACGCAAATGCAAAAAAGGAGAATTCACAAATCTTTAATTTGGCTGGATTGTTCAGTGCTATTAAATAATGTTTGAGTGCTATACTTTAGTACTATTAAATGGAAGTTAGATGTGGATGAAAGACCAAAACATATAAAAACCTGTTTAGTTTATCAGATAGCCAGCTACATGTGAATAAAACCACAGATAGAGAGAGCAGCCAGTAGTGATGAAGACTAATGACGGGGCAGTCAACTGAAATATAATCTTATAAAAGAGTTCACACTTTTTCACAATTTTTTATGCACAAATTAAGATTGATTTGCTCTCACACCAAAAAAGAATCAGCTGAGGCACAATCACAAATAACGTAGGATAATATATTTTAATTATGTCAGATAGTTCTCTGAAAAGTTCACATAAACATATCTGCATTGATTTATGTAAGCCTGTAGAACTCTGGAGAAACTACCCTTGGCTGAAGTCTAGTGGTCTGTTCTGTCTCAACTGGTCACTGTGATCTATGCAGTGCCAGCTAATGGTGGCAAACTGGTGGCACACACCATCACTACATCACATCCTTAGTAACTAAGCTGTATAGAAAGGCTTAAGAAGTGTTAAACAAATAACTAAGTACCAAACAAAAGGCCAAACAGCCAAAGGAAGGAGAGATGAACTTACAGAAACACAGAAAATAAGCTGTAAGGTAGAAACAGACATTTGGGGAAACAATGGAACTTCTTTTCATTCTGCCAGACATTAAAGAGGAATGATATTAAATTACAAGTGTGAACTGTCCTTTATTTGTTTTTCTTTGCAGTGCCTCAGATTTGGAACCATTTTGTGTATATGAACTGCTGTCTGACACTGAGGAGCTTTGTAGGGCCTTACAATGGGCTTTTGACAGAATTAGGGGTGTTAGACTGAGCCCATTATGGAGGTTGCCAGCTTTTCACTTGATCCTCCTCTGAGTCGTCCTTCTGGAAAGTTCTATAAAATTAAACGTGGCTCCCTAAAATCCTTTTCCAGTAAGCAACCCGGCTCATCATCTTCACCAACAGAGTTACGTGACCATGGCCATGTTCCAGAACGCTGACGCCAGACGCAAAACCTGTCCTTAACAGTCCCCTACCCTGATCTGTAGTTTTATTATTTACTTTATCTTCTTTGAGCTTCTTTTTTACCATCTGCATCAAGACAGTTTTTAAAATGAACTTTTTCTCTTCCCCTCTCTTTAGATGGACTGTCTAAATTCCTTTCTATGCTTATCTTTGCACAAAGGTTTTGATTTTTATCTAACAAGTCCAGAGTTCAGCAATAAGACATTATGAGCTTTAAATAGATGAGAAGAAAGGTTTAGCATCACATGCTACATCTTGTGCATGTGATGACACATGCACATGACATAAAGTCAGATCAGGTCTGGACTCATCTGACTGATCAGAGTGTAATCCACTCTGCATGTTTGCATAACTTAAGGTTAGTAGTTTTTTTGATTTTTTTTTTCAAATTACTTTTACAAATTCTATGTAAACATATTCCTTACCACCTACAAGGTGTCTGATTATATGGCAGATGAATACAATATCAATAACTCAACAGCCAAACATCCATTAAAGCATTAGGAGAAGAACAAGCGATCTGTCAAGAAAAAGGGCAGAGGTTTTATACGAGGTAAATTTGGTCTTTGTTTCTACTAATGTGATAAATCATTTTACAACCCGTTACATTTCTAACTTCAGCCAATGCTTTTTTTTTTTTTTCAATGCAAGTGAACCAGGGTAATGATCATTCTTTGAGACACTCCAGAGCCCACCAATATGCTTCGATTGAGGATCTGTTTAAACAGGCTCTGGTCAGACATCAACAGCAGAACTCCTAAAGGTTGTGTTAATTCAGCTCCTGAACATAATAACCTCATCAATAGAAACATTCCAAGAACTTAAATTAAAACTAATAGAAGAGATAGTGTTTCTCTTGTATTAAGAGGTTGCATTTTTCATAAACAACCTGTTTAGTTATTAAAAGGCTTTTGGTGTTTTTTGGACAGTCGTTTTTTTGCAGAACTTAATAAAATGCCCCACATCCAGTAAACGCTGATGATCTTCCTTCCCTATAATGTGAACTGAAGCAAACAAATCATCCAACAGTTCATCAGTTTTGGTGAGTCAGCCACTGCAAATTGTGCTTTATAATCTGTTCATGAGAAAATGTAGATGACTTCCCAATAAACTGATCGGATCATAGCGTTTCTTTGAAATGAATACTTAAAAATCGCCATAGGAGGATAAATACTAGCGCGCTCATAAGTAAGCAAACAGGAAGTGGAATATTAAATACACTCAGGGATTCAGATCCTACTTTGGTGGGTGACTCATAATGAGTGCTGCAGGGGAGAAAGCAAAAGGGACAGAACCAGGCAGCACCATCCAAGTGGTTCTGATGTGTCCCTGTGTGGGTAGAGCAGGTGCTAAAAGTCCCCCAACATCACCAGTTCTGCTTAGTTTTATTCATCTAGCAAGGGATTATAAAGAAATGTCATATCAGGGTACTTGAGAAGACTAACAGGTTCAATTCATATCCAGATTTCATTTAAAATCAATCCTGAAGATTAGAGTACAATCAAGTTCCACTAGTGTATCAGGATTCAACAAAAAATACATAAAATGCTTCAAACACAAAGAACAGAATAGAATCATTAGCTTTGGAGTCATTCTTACTTGTGAATAGCATGTAGTTACAGTGGTCTTTCCATGCATAATTTAGAGTGTGTTCTGCTCTAGTGGTCACTCTTCTGTGATGCTTCCTTCTCCTGTATACTTTTCCAGTATTTTTCAGTTTCTCTTCTTGGTGGGTTGGCTCATGTGTGATTACCCTAACAATGGCACTACTCTTCATCTAGTCCAGTGGAGACATTGACTTGTTTATTCTTCTGTCTCTTGGAATCTTTTTTTGGCAGTCTTGGCATCTGTTTGTATTTCTAAGGTATCCTCTAACTGACTTCACCCCTCTGGGGTTTATGAATAACAGATTTATATCTTTATTTATATGTGTGTGAGTGTGTTTGGTTTATTTTTTCAAATGCGATTCTTCAAAGTAGGTGAATTGACCTCAGTTAAGATGGGGAGTCAAGATGGGAAGTGTTTCTGTGTACTTGTGTGTAGTTTGTGTGAGTTCTCCCTGGTGTTCCCACCGTTAGTAGCTGTTAATAGTTGTTTTTGGCCTGACAGCAGAAGAGCTGGAAGCAGCTGTAATATACTTCCATCGTTTCTCATCAGCTTCAGACTTCCAGAATGACTGGTAGCACCGTCAGGTATTCACTGCCACTAAACAAGACTCAATTTAGTGTGTTTTTATAGCCAAGACACGCTGCATGAGGAATGCCAAATGCCACTGTAAAATTGATGTAATAAAATGGTATATCAGCTAGAAGAAGAAAAAAAAACACAAGATCAAGCCTCAATGGGTTCCAGTAGTACTTGTTATATAAAACTGCTGTGACATTTGTGTGTCCTTTCAAAAAATGCACTAACTCACATGTTTACTGGTGCGTGTATAATGCTAGTTGCATCGCTCTTCCTGCACTGGGACGTCTGAGTAAAAAATATGTCAGAGCAGTTCATTCATAATGTAGACTGCAACATATCTCTGCAAAAGGAACATCTTAGAGATATGCAGTTTCATAGTTGATAGATCAAACTAGATGAAGTGTTAATTATTAAGGAAAGTTACAACCACATACTGAACCTCACTCACACTATAATACAAAATCTAAATGAATGTGTTCTTGGAAAAAACAAAAAAAACAAAAAAAAAAAAAACATATGATAAAAGGCTTACAGCAATCCTTTAACCCTTCATACAGATATTTTCAACTAGAAAAAGGTCTGAGCTTCATCATCACCATCATTTGTATTTTCTTCAATATCGTTGTGATCAATATGAAAAAACACAAGTAAGATCCAAAACTACTTCTGGAAAAACAAATAAAGCTGCTAAGTGAACTGACCTGCATGCATAAGCAGCAGGTAAATAGAGGCACTTGTTTTATTCAGGAGTGGAAGTTTTAAACCAGGACAGTAAAAGTCATCTGGCTGGAACCTTCCACCAATTAACCATTAGTACATTTGCCTTATTAGTTGATTAAAATAACTTTTGTTCTGAAAGTTGGTTTTCTTGTGGTGTGGGTTCTTTAATTGTTTAAGAGTAGGGTTGGAAGGAATTTGCACATTCTTATCCTTCATTTTTTATCTTTCTTTAAAGTTGAACTCTTTTGGGAATTTTGGAATAATTATTAGTAAAACCTGCCAAAGGGTTTCCTATTCAGCTTTAACAGAGACAAGAGTCTGTCCCTAGAGTAAAGTACATGTTTGTGTAAAACTGTAGATAACATCTAAAGCAAAATGAAGTGATGATATAATGCATTTGTGAATTAACTTGCATAGATTCTTTATCTTTTGCTGTACATCGGTACATTTTTGCCTCACGACCCTGTTTCTATGACTGCAGTTCAACAGCTGAATGAGCAGCTTGTTACATTGTTTTACCTGGTAAATATGCACTCTGTCCCACACACAGACAAGATGCAACAACGTCATTATCTTATTATTGGCGACCCCCTATATAGAGGCACAAGGTATATTTAATCTGTAAATAAGAATATTTCTATTATTGATTGGTTGAAATTGTGAATTTGTTTTATTGTATATGAATATTGGTATAGTTTTTGAGTAAGGGTTGATATTTTAGTAGTGAATGTTAATATTTTGTTCAAACATTAGGGTTGTAAGAGTGTGTTTTTGTAGCTGTACGTACAGCTCTGGGTTTACTTCCAATAAACCTCACTGCTCATCAGTAAAGCCACAATCCCTCATTTTGGGGGTTCTGCTACAATAACCAAGTCTCCTTTAAGTTTCTCAGTAGGGCTGGTATCAGTCCTCATCAGGTTCCTGCTAAATATTGAACTATGCATGCTGAAAGTAAACTTATGCAGGCATTCGGGGGTCTATACAAGGTTACAAATTCTGTCACATCATCTTGAAAACATCCCATAACTGAAGGATAGAAAGAGGGGCATGTTAGAAAATGTTAGAAAGCCAGAGACACAGAAAATTCACTTTGGGGAAGCAGAAATGACCTGCTGCTGTCTCTAGGCTGCTAGATTGGACTGAACACCATAGCACTGCTTCCAGAACCACCTGTCCCCAGCAGCTAACACAGACACTTCCTCTTTGATTAGCATCACAATTCGAAGTTAGATTCACAGCTTTTGTGTTTCACCTGTTGTCACTGAGCCAACAACTTTTTCTGGTATGGGTTCTTCAAAGATGCAAAAGGTACGAGTCCAAAACAATGCTGCCACCTTCGTCCCTACCTGTCTGGAGGACTGCAGCTGTCTCTATCTGTAGAGCGCGGCAGGAATAGCCTGTGGTATAAACACAGCACTTGCCAAAGTCAAGTTGAAGATCCCACTGACTTAATATTTCACTATCCCTACCTGAACCTGAAAGTTGCCCTAAAACATGTAGCTGCAAAGATGAGCTCTTGTCAGATATTCCTCTCACACCTCAGTGCCCTGCCTGAGTTTTTCCCTCCAGAGCCCCAAAGCCAATGCATCTGCCTGATGACACATGTCAGAAATGACACCCACGTTGCACCGACGGGAGAGAATTTTACTTCCAGATTTCTGCACGCAGAGGTGAGAACACAGACTGAAGGACATTTGAAAATTTGCACGCAATCCCAATGAGGAAGAAATAGTTGCACATCTGGCCTCATAATGCCATTACTTCACTGTCATTTTTAGAAGAACATGTTTTTGTGCACAACTGAACTGAATTTAACAAACTGACCCTATAAGGTCAGATAAGTATAGACTATACTATACTTATCGTATAGTATAGTCTTATACTATTACGATAAGACGTAATGGTATGTTTTCACGATGGCTCAACAACAACTTTGTCCAACAAACTTTAGTTGCTAGAGGTGCATAACAACATCACGAAGGAGAACTTGACGAAATGAGAGAAACAGATGTTAAATACAGAACAAATACTGTTCAGTGAACCACATGTCATTTCTGAACTCCACAGAACTGCTACTGTACACAACATCTGGCGCTCTCACAACACATTACCAACTCAACAACTTTGTTTGCTCAGCACGAGGATGAATGGATGCAATTACAGATGCGGCAGATTATGTATTGTAATCTGCATTATCACCATAGAACAAAGAGCCCGAAAAGGTGCTCATATGGTTAAAGTCACATCAATGTGCTTTGAGAAATGATCTTACTTTGTACACACACTGTGGCCAGATGTTGAGTACAGTCACTTCTGTTGTTTCAATATTCAAGGTTCAATGGAAACTTTATTATTCCACTAAGGGAAATTCAAGTGGCCCCACACTGGACATATCATAAAGACACATAATGTGAAACAAATTATAGAACTGACAATAGCTGTAACACAATCTGGACATAGCAAAAATACCAAGGAATAAAATAACAAGGATAACCCTTGTGACAAAATAATGTACCTAAGTAGATTTTAGATAGGCTGCATTTTTCTGAAATACATTTTTAATGTTATCAAGTAGATGGACCTATGTTTTTGAAAATGTATT
>NW_015113117.1:65432-81631 GCF_001443285.1 Poecilia latipinna | reverse complement strand
TATTTTTTTTTCTGAAATTGTACTTTATTATTTTCAAATAGATGTTGTATATAAATAAAACAAAACTCACAATGGACTTACTGTAACATATGTAATATTACATTTTTTTCACCTTCAAACTCTTTCAAAATTGTTTAACAAAGTAATAACAAATAATTGTGTTTGATGGCTGAGAGCATCAAACACATTTTAGTGACAGAGGCTCTACAGCAAAACCTTGACTGGTCTTCAGTTTTACATCTCTCCAAACTACTAAATACCTAATTTTTCAAAAGTATAACGCTTATGAATTTAGAAAATACAGTTTAAATGTAATTCTTTCAAAAAATGGTATACTTATTTCTTACTAATTAATAGTAAATAAAAAGTTATATACTTACAGTGTACAAAGTAGACTTGAAGTAGTTCCACTTTAGCATGTAACTGTGCAATTGATTCACCTCAAAGTGTGATTTTCTACAATTTATTTACAACTAAAATATATTAAATACAAAATGTATATACAACTGTATATGTACAAAATGAAAATATACATAGAGCTGAATATGAATTTTGTACCTGTATAGCAGCATCTGTTTTTATGTATTTCAGAAATGATTTCCCCTTGGATTTTGTTCTACATTTACATCAACTTTCATAAAATGTGTATCCTCTTGATCAGGAGGACTCTGTCATACCCTGAACATGTGTAACACATAAAGCATCACAACATGTCTGACTGCTCTGCCGTTTCTTTTAGCCAAGTAAAACCTGAGTCGTTTTTGCTCTTAGGGTTTTTTGTGAACTGGAAAAGCAAGATAAAATACAACATGAAAACTGTTTCATTGTGATGGTGGTCCCGCAAGCACAAAATGCAGAAATAGAGAAATCAATACTTTAACCAACCAAAACGTTGTCAGAAGGTAAACAGCCAAGAAAAACAAATACCTTGAATCCCCCCCCCCAGCTTCCTCACTGATAATTCCTACAAATTCAGATATGAGGGAAATTGGATTCTTCCCATTTTTAACGATGTCGATGAGTTCAATTGCTGCTGAGTTTATGGTAATCTTTGCCTGCAGGAAGTTTTTTAACAGAACATGTTTATGTATCAGACTATTAATTTGGGCTGTAAAATAAGCCTGGACTTTATCCTTGCTGCCTTTTGTTGTAATAATGCTGTTAGGAAGCCTTACAGGCAGATAAACATCATGAAGATCTCTTACATTAATTAAGCTCCTAGTTGCCGGTTGAACCAGGAGTTCCACATTTGAGTGGGTTGACATTTCTGAGGAAAAAATACAAAAAAACAAACACAACAAATCTCTATTTTTCTAGCCCCAGGTAGTGCAACAAACATCCATATTGCATTTTTAATAGAAGCGAATAGGGCCATGAATAATTTCTACTCTCTAAGATGAATATTTGTTGCTTGCAGAGGCAAGATCCAAATTGCACTGTGTCAAACTGGGTTTGTAAATGATTTTAACATCTAAAATAGCACTATTAGTTTTACAAGCTGCAGATGGTGATTGTCACATTCCATCCTCAAGAAGTCAGTTAACTGCACTCTCAATGTGTGTCTTTTGCTGCTACTCTGAAGTTAAACACACTTTTTATTCCCTGAATGTAACAAAAAAAAAAAAACATTGAACTGACCATGCACATGCACTGACAAAGCTTTTGTCAGACTGGCTCCAATGAAAGATGTGCACCTGTGATTGAAATCTGTGTCTTCCTCCACTAGCAATGCCACCCAGAGAGTCAATTTTGCAGCAATTCACTTGGTTATGAACATGCACTGACAAACATTTTGTATTTTCAGTGAAACTGCAGTATCAGTGAGAGTGGCTTAAAACGTCATGTAGGATTGATGTGAATGCAACAGTCAAACTTAGTGAAGTCCTCCTCTCTGAATCATTAGAAATTTGTGCAAAACTCAGCATTCTGCTGAATGTTGAAAAAAAAAAAATAAAAACAACACAATTTTGCATTTAAAATCCCAATGAGAATATGTTTGTTGATGCAATGAGTCATTAAAAATCATGGTATGATGAATATAAACAAGTGACAAGAATTCATAATTCAGTCATGGAGCCAGATCTCATCATCTATCAGCCAATCAGAGGAGACGTTGGCATTTTATTCAGGCAATGGAGCAACATGTCCTGCCTACTTGGGAGCAGCTACATATGCAGCTTTATGGGGAAATTGCAGTGGGTGATTTTACAGAAGAGTTATAGATTCAACACTTTCACATGACAAACTCAATACACTGACACACTGTGATGAAGTGAGCAACGCTGTGAGGGCTCTGGTGGAGCTCCAAGGAGGACAGTGTCTACAAATAAGAGTGTTGCTGCTGTTTACAAACTGGTGTGATGTGAAAAAAGTGTTTTGTATTGCAACCTCAATAACCACATCATCTAAGCACAAAAACCTTTTATTGAAAAATGTGAGATTTTTTGAAATTGGCGCATTTCCACCGAACAAATTTATTTTCAGAATTCCAATTTGAGCAGTGCTCACTTTGGAAACAAACTCAGTTAGCGTTGGACATCACTTCACATAAGACGTACGCCGCAACATTTCCATTAATCTAGAAATGGCAGCACAAACTGAAAACAATCCAATTGGTCAATGAAACGTGAAGACAGTAGACGCTTTAGGTTACACGTACCTCTGTACTCTCTGCTTTGGTCTGTTCAAAGGTGAATTCCACTGTAGGAACAGCCAGCTCATTGGCAAAGAAACTCACATCTCCAGGCAGCTGAAAGGAACTCACGTTGGGCCCAGGACAGTTTCCTCCACGGATGCAACTCAGCAACTGTCTCTAGAAGTGTGAGAAAAAACACTGGAGAATCAACTTGATGGGGAAAATAAAACAGCTCCATGAAAGAAACCATAACGTGCAACAGTTATTTGTCCTGGATTCTTGACTGAACTGTGACAATAAAGTAATAAAGCAAATATTTTTTTAGACTGGACTTGGAGAGTGGGTTGTTTCTTTGCCATCTCTGGCAACAACAAACTGATAAAAATCCTCACTGACTGCTGTCAGTACCTACAGCTGACAGGAGATACAACAAAACACTACAGAGCCTACAGATCACACAGGAGGCTTTTAGTACATAGAATACATAAAATAAAGAAAAGGTCAGCAGAGCTAGACTGGATTCTTTCTTTTCAAGTTTTGTTGTCCAATTAGAAATGCATCACACAAAAGCAGCATTTTGCACATTCTGACACTTCTGCAGAAAAACACAGATTAGCCTGACAGAAGTTCCTCTGTCAGGGTATTCAGTGTTTCAGTTATCTTGGAACAAAATGAAGAAAAAAAAAAAAAAAAAAACTAATAACTGGTAAAGAAATGTAGCATTGTGATTAATAAGTGAGTGCTTCAGAAGCTTGTCCAAATGTTATTCCATGTCTGCCACTGAAGTTGTGGCATTGATTACAACAATGGTCTTTAAGTTTGAAACATTTTACAATCGTAGAACTTTTTTATAAGGTACTTTTTGCAACTTAATTGTATTTGTTAAAAAAAAATAAAGGGACTGACTTACCGGATCTTAAATGAGAATTTGTTCTCAATCAGTTTAATTAAATGTTAAATAAATAAAATAAAATATATTTTTTTAAACCACTGCAATAGAAGTGGTTTCATTTATTATTTCTATCTAATGACCTGGATCCACTGCAGTCTAATTTTACTCCCATAGCAGTACCTAACTGCATCTTTCGTTCAACAAAACCTTTGCATGATTCCACTAAAATTACAAATTAAAATTCTAACATATGCTTCTAACATTTGTTTTTTTTTGTTGTTTTTTTTTATTTTTATAAATTGGTCTCCATGATGTCATTGACATGAGATATTAAGAAAGAAATCAGCAAAAAACTGGAAATAAGCCTCAAGACCTGCTGTGTCAATGTCAGAATTGCAAAGATCAGATCACAGAACTTTTTGACATGTACAAGAGAATCTGTAGCAGCCTGTCTGAACTGCCTGACCAAACTGCATAAGCAGGGGTCAAATTAGACTGAAGTTGATGTGAATGGAGAATATTTTTCCCTAAAGACGCCTGTCTTCCTGTGCCATTGAAAGAGAGTAGAAACAATAGGTGAATGGGTAAAATGGGTATATATTCTTGAGGACTGGTTTGTACGAAGTGAAAGTAAAATAGAATGATTGGCTTAAACAAAATGGTCGCCAGCAAAATGCTATAATCGTGCAATGAAATATGTAGGGAAAGGTTTCCACCAAAGTTAACCGACAGTACAACCATATCAAACGAGAAGACTGAAGCTGTGTTTCTGATGGCCATAAAATTCAGCAAATTGTAATTGCCAAAATAAATTTGCATAATGGAAACATGTCAATTTCCAAAAGAACTCACGTTTTGCTATAAAAAGTTTTAGCACCAGGATGAGGTGTTTTAAGGCTGTAGTGAAATTAGGGTGTTTTGCAAAACTGCAATGTAAACACTTGTTTTCACGAGTCACATGATGAGCAACATGATGTTACTATTGGCAGAAAAGATTAAGAAGATGACAGGAAGTGGTCGGAGGATGGCAGCAAGGCATGTTTTTAATGACTTATACCTGAACAAACTAACTACATGTAATTTGAATGGTCTCTCATTTAATGCAAACACCACAATTGCAAAATTGTGTTTTATTTTTTTTATTTTTATTTTTTTTACATTAGTTGAATGTCTACAAAGTTTTGTGCACATTTGTAATGGAAACGCAGCTTGATATTTGAATCCCAGCATTCAAACACCTAATGTGATTTAAAAACTGATCATCTTTCTTGGATGCTTAAGATGCGCAATCGGAATAATCTCAAGAATTATTCCACATATTTATTCCATCATTGCGCTGAATCTCCCCATTATGTCAAAAGCTTAAACAAAACCTTCTTGCCTTTAACAAGACGTTCCAAATTGTGTGAAGACTCAGTGCTAATCGGAATTTTTAACCACAAGTCTAAATCTAGCTAACAGGAAGCAGTGCGTGGAGAATGTGGGATGTGGTGAGGGTAGTGTTGTGGCTAATTGCTGACTCCAAGCTTTTGTCACAGCAGCACTAACATGCAGCTTGTCAGCAGTACTGGATGCTTTCCGCTGTTGTTCTGTAATTGAAAGAGCAACACAGCTGCTGGAACAGAAATTGTTCAGACAACAGTGGGTAGCGGAAGCAAACAGACTGCAACAGTCAATCAACTGAAGGCTTATCTCTACTGTCCACGTCCTCTGAGCCCACCGCATGTCACAATGTCCTTTTGGCCCATTGCATTTAATTAGAGTTTTCTTTTATCAAGGTTTGTCAAAGGGGAGAGAGCTCTGGTGTCCAATCATTGTCGCCACGGTCACTGACACATTGTCAGCCTGTTGTAGTTTATCACTCCTAAAGGCTGCTGCTCTCTGGACATGAACAGCTGTGTTGACAGGCTCCCAGTCGAACAGAATGAGGGGCAGTAAGTGATACCTGGAACCTCAGCACAGAGTGACATTTCTCTTTAATCCCAAACTTTTCCAATTAATCCCTCAACAAGACTGCAAGGCTGAAGAGGAATTAGTGAGGGGGATTTCAAGCTCTTTGTGGAAGAGTGGAGTGTAGATATGGATGCTCTGGTAGTTTATGTCTTTAGTTTCAATAGAACTGATAAGGAATCTAAGCAAATCACTGAACAATTAAAAACTGTCAAGATTCCCAATGCACCATTAGCCATTTCAGTTTATATAGGAAACATTGTACAGGGCATCCATAAAACATTTCACATTTTATGTTACAGCCTTTTTACAAATTGTATTAATCTCTTTCCTAAGAAAAATCTACACACAAATACCCCATTGTGACAATGTGGACATTTCTAGGAAATTGACACCCCCAAAATCAATTCAATATATCTCAGAACTGCAAGTTATATTTGATTGGTTCTGGTATCAACATAAAGGTAACAGTCCAGAGAATAGACCAGAGGTCTAAACATGAACAGTCCTATCGGTGAGAGCAAATATGGAAAAATGGGGATAGTTTTTTTTTTTTTTTTCCATGACATTTTGTGATGTATAGAACAGACTCTGACTATTTACTGTAGCAAATTTGATTTAAGCATTGACATTTTGGAAAGGTATTGGTTGAAATAAGTCCAGCCTGATTAAATGCTCTAACTAACCGAAAAGCTTCTAATGTCACACAAACACACTCAGTCACACTGTAAAAACCGTCCTCAATGAAAAAGATCATGGAACGTGCCTTACTGTCAGATTTGATAAGCAAACCTCTTTCATGCCGTAAAAAAACCACATCTCCAAAGATAGGCAGTTCACCATGACACAAACACGACTGCAAATGCAAACTTTGATTTAGAGCAGAAAAAGTTTTTTTGTGTGTGTGTGTGTTGGCCTAGTAGTAGATCTTGAGCAATGTCCAAAATAAATCGCAGCACTCAGGATGATTGAGAATCTGTAGTATGACTGTAAATTTGCCGAGCACCAGTGGAATCCATTCAGCTTGAAGGAGATGAAACTGTTCTGTCTTTAGAATTGGGCGAATTCCCAGTGGGAAGATGTTTCCAGCTTACAGAGACAGACCCAGGAGAGACGAATCCTTTAGCACACTCAAATTTTCTGTCTTTTGTCATATTTGTTCCACAATGACAAATGTTTTACGCTTTCAAATATGTAGATTTTGTGTTGAGCACGTTTTCAAGGTTTGCTCTACTTCCTGCCACCAGGACTACAAGGCCATTTTCAAAAGACTGTGCTCGTTAAAGGGGCAGTATTGTGTACCTTCCAGGCACATTGCATCATTTTATAGCACAACCAAGTACCTATGTTACCATTAGCTGCTAAATGCATCAAATATGACTGAAAAGAAGCATGGCTTTAAATTGGGTCTCTTTAAAAACTCCCGGTCTTTCTGAAACGTTTTTACCAGCATTTCACTGAGAAGTGACTCGTCTAATAACCTCAGCTGACTCACAGTCCCACCAGGTGTTTGCTAATTGCTGCTGGCTAGTTTGAAGGAGCTGAGAAGGGATTTTGCAGGGGACCGTGGTCTGTGTGAAAGAAGCTTGGAAGCTGCAGCTCAGAGGAGGAGCTGCACCTCGAAGGCGTTGCTAGGTTCATGCAGACATTTTGCTCAACTGAATGGTCGCCATGGAGATTAAAGATTCTCCCTAATGTGCATGAAAGAATCAAAGCAACACTCCAGGTGTGTTTTTCATGATGGAATAACATTTTTACATGATGTAAAGCTCAAAGAAGTAAATTACTGTAACTGAAATGAATGAATGAATGAATGAATGAATGAATGAATGAATATCTACTTAACATTAAATAATTGGGAGCTGTTGTGTTCCCATTATTTAATGGCGACTAGCAGCACTAAATCTTCAGTCAAACTCCATCAGCTCTGAGTAAAGCTCCTGTCCCTGCAGAAGAACAGGTTCCTTACAGTATCAAACCACAACGACTTGGAACATTTATTATTAAAGCTTTCTTCTTGCCTCGATCAGGTTATTCTGAATAATCATTCCATTAAAACTGAAACTATTGATGTGGCACCCAGGATTATTGAGCCATTCAAAGTGACGACAGTAACATTAACATGTCTTTCAAAATTAATCTTTCCGTATGATTAAACCAAATCAGCACAAAATTAATTTCATTTGCTGTGTTTTTGTAAACTGAATGAGAGACCGTATTTTACAGAAGAAGCATATTTCACAGAAACATGTACCTATTGTTCACAGCAGTTGTTTGGTTTCTAACGAGACACCAACAATCACTCTCTCAAAGCCATCATGTCATGAGGCTCTGCGTTTCCAATGGATATTACCGTACCTGTCGTCACGGCAATATTTGTTGGTTGTTCATTTCACAGGAACATTGCTGCAGAGGCAAGATATTGAATGAACTTCATCTGAACTCAATTTACATAAATGCCTGTGATTAAAAAAAAAAAAGGCACTACTACTACTACTGAACAATTCAATTTGTGAGCAAGTGCGCAACTGAACAAGCACGCTTGAAACTGCATCCGGCTGCCATTACAAACTCCAAAGCCATCACTCATGTTAGAAATCATTCTGCTGAGCTTATTTAGAGCTGGGAGGAAAAAAAAAGAGCTTTTACTCTTTCTCAGCAGGTTTTTAATGTTGAAATTCGAAAACTAGACATATATTTATACATAAAAGTTGCAATTAAATCATTGTAACATGTTTATTACTTTTCATACGGTTTCTTTAGCTGTATATCTGTATATCATTCTAAAACCAGCTGGTTTTAGAATGTGTTCAGAACCTTCAATATGACTCTTGTGTCTGGGAGTAAGCAGTCGAGCAGGAGAGGACTGGATCCGTCTGCTTCCTGCCACGAAGAACTGAGGGTTAATTAATAGCAGTGATTTAATTGATGGGAAGTGATGCAATTAGAGTTCTGCAGGAGAAGTGTGCAGCCTGTAACATGGCTCCCCTGACATGGAGACACACCTTACACTTTTCCGGGGTTTTTTGGAAACAAAACATCAAAGACAAAACTGCTGAACTGGAGCTTTCAGAACATATTCAGCTGCTTTCAAGACAATTTGAGGTTATATTTAGGTATTTAGAGGCTTAAACGTCTATCTGGTTTTTGAATTCAGAAAAAAAAGGGTTTAAGTGGCAAAGGGTTATGTAGCGGCACAGACCACCAGTTTATCAGCTGAAGAGGAGCTTTAGACAAGCATAAGTGTTGAATTTCTCTTTTTCTCCCGTACAACCAACAGAGGCTTAAAACAGACTCTGAGTGGGAAAGAGAAACAGTCACAGTGAGTAGAGTCCTTTAGAGAGGCAATATTAAAGAAGAGAGGCATAAAAATGGGAATTCAGTGGGAGGAGAGATAGAATAGGCAAGTGAGCAGGAACGGAAAGAGAGCAGGACAGCAGAGAGAATGGGTAATTTCAGCCTGTGGGCACACACCGGGAATCAATATTTAATTTCTTTGTCAGCTATGATACGGGGAGAGTAAAATCATTTGGAGATCTCAGCCCACCACTCAATATCACTCAATCTACAGAATCATGTGTGCTACATGGAATGGCTTGCTGGACTCGGGCGTAACAGGATGAAACTAGATAATCTCCCAGAGTATATTGACTCTACATCATCAGACAGGAACACGGCTATAAATTCACAGATAATATCTTATTTTCATTTCCACACCAAACAGACAGTTTGCGGACTAAGGACGCAGCGCATAAAGAAATTAGTTACATCAAATATAACCAACCACCGACTGAAACTGAAACTCCTCATGGGGGGAAAACTCGAATTCACATCAATACTTATTCAAACAACTGTCAAATTCTCTTATGAAATTGAAACGTGAGGTGTTTTGTCACCAATTACGATGTCCAACTACTTCCCACAGTGTTCAGAGTAAGTTCTGGCTTGGTTGTCGTGTCTGGAATGACAGGATATGAGCCGATGGTTGCTGAAAATATTTCTGAACTACTTTCCCACCATAAATCAGATTTCTGAAAAATTTTCTCATGTGGGTTTGGACTTCGTGTCATATCAGTGATACCTGTTGGAACATATGGAACATCAACATCTTAAAGCAGTAACTCAAAAACAGATTCGGGTTCCAAACTATTAGTAATTCTACAAAGATTAAAACTAACTAAAAACTCCAGGACAAAATGTCTTAATCTATGTGTTATGATCAGGGAACTATTGCAACAACACATAAATGACGGCATTTCAATATTTTTAAGGAGACAGTGTTGTGGAGGTATTATATATTCAACATCTAGCCTGTTGCTTCCAAGGATCACCTCATCTTCTATGACCAACTCTAAAGTCCAGCCAGTGTTCTTCCAACATGAATATTAGATGAGCAGATAGAAGGTTAAGTCCAAGGGAACCTCAGGAAGTGATGTTCCCAATGAGGGGCTGGAACTGTATGGACTCAGTTCACAGCAGGAAAGGAACTCATTACATTGCAATGGGGGATAAAACACAACTGGAATACATGTAAAGTGATGTCATAGCAACAAATGGTGGAGAAAAGATAATTGTGAATTCAATCTCCTCTGGCCAGATTAAAGACTTTTAGACATTTGATTCAGTTTCTTTTCACACTGCAGATGAGACTGGTTCAATGGATCACTAAGTCATTCACTCTACTGCAGATGACTTGCCTAACAGATTCGCTGGATGTCTTCCCACTTTGATTTCTTTGCATATATGTATATTTATCAGATACAAACCAGCTCCTTGTTTGTTGCTTCGTACAAAGAGTCCAATACCTTAGCTATTGAGAAGCAATTACTTGCTAGAGGTGTGGACTCAGTTGAGAAGATTGGATCTGTTTTTACCGAATCGTTAACACTTCGCCAGGAAGTATGTAATGGGCCATCTTGATGAATCCTCCCAGAAATTGTGTTTGCTGTAAATAACCTTGTGGGCGACAGGGCCACTGTACCTTTGCCAGCAACAAAACGCCTTAGACATTCTGCTTGCTCCAACTTTAGTTGCTTGATATTTGGAAGCATGGCCAAGCGTGGCCAACATGGACTGAGTGGCTTTGCTCACTTCCTGTGCTACCAATAGAAATAATATTTAAAGGTTAGTAGCTTTTACTACTGGTTACTACTTCGTTACTACTACTCACACCGTGTTGTGGTGATTGGAAACATATGGGTCCTCATCCTGCCTTGTTTGAGTTCCGAATGTTGTCTTTCATTCTGAAGCGAGTATAACCTGGGCAAGTATGAGATTCTGATCAACTTAGAAAAGCATGAAGGGAAAAAATACTTCTGTTGCACTTAATGGATATCAGTTTGTGTGTGAGTGTATATGTGTTAAAGAAGGTTAAAATAATTTAAGATTTTGTTCAAGTATTAGGGATGTTGGTTTTAATAAATTCTGTACTTTTACTATAGTAGAATGAGACATGACTAGACAGACTGAAAGTGCAACTATTTGTGCCAGTTTTTTTTTTTTTTTTTTTAAGAGCAACTTAAGCATATTCCTCTAGTGGCATACATTAGCATTACAACATATCAAATCAGCAGAGAATGGTGTAGAACAGACCACAATCAGAATGCAATGAGCAGCAAAAAGTGCCAAATGAGAAAACAATTGTGTATTATGTTTGTGATGATGATAATAATAATTCCGTTGCAGGCGGCACTCTTTGGAAAAAACCATTTGCAGCTGTTGAACTGAAAAACATTTCCAAGCCATTCAAAATGTAAGTGACTGGAATATTGCAGAAATGAAGAGGGAATGAGCTGGAAGAAGACAAAAGCACAAAAATGCTGAAACAAAGAGTCAAAATGGAGCATTTTCTCTTTTTCTATCATTGAAAAAAAAAAAGGAATATCGACAGAAAGCCACTTCCATATGGCTACGGCACAGAATGCAACTGAGCAAGAGATGGCCTAAAAATATCAAATTAAATCCAACACTGGCAAATAGTTTTAAATACTTTGCAACCAATTAACATTGCTTACTTCACAAACAAACTCTTTGACACCTGTTTGCACTCGGCTCCTGTTGGGTTTATGTGGGAGTATTTGGCTTCCTCCCACAGTCATATCAGCTAATTAACTTGTCATATTCATTAAACAAAAGAAGTGAGCGGCTTTCTCTCTTTTGCAGATTCGAGTTTCATGGAAAACGCTTCACCTGCCTGTGCTTACAGTGATAGCAAAGATAAAGATACATCTGATGTAAACCTCAATCATTATAACGTAATCAGCATCTGGAATCAAATCCGTAATCCCAACCTTTCCTCTCTCTGTTTGATCTCATTTAATCCTTCATTATACTTTCAGCCGAGATTCAACTCCAAATGAAGTGCAATTAAGAAACCTTTATATTGAAAGAGTGTTGGCCTCACCAGATGGCGACTCAGTGCTTCACACTGCTGTGCTAACAATGGATCTCACTGATCAAAACTGCCATTGATTAGAATCAGATGTGGAGACGACTAAGAAATACTAATCATTTATAGTAAAAAAAAAACAAAACAGATATTTATACACACTTCCACTGGTGTTTAAAAAGTTTGTTTTTTTCTTGTCACAGACATCTGTATTGTAGAAGTTTGCAAAGCTTCACTTTTAACAGGTATAGTCACAAGCTTTTTCAAGCATGATGTTGTTAAGTCAGTAATAAAAATGTGTAATTTGGATCCTACACAGCTTAAAATTTAAAGGCCTATCTTCCAAAATCTCTTTTATGTCAAAGCTCCCTGAAAAAGCTGCAGCAGAACGCCTCATTTATTTTATGGCAAAACATGAAATCTTTGACAAACATCAGTCTGCTCCACTCCACACAAACAGGTTTACTCAAAGTGTCTGTGACATTTTGATGGCGGTGCACTCTGGAACCTGCTGTAATGATTCTCCTGGATCTGACATCTGTCTTTGACTCTGTATCAGTATCAGTGGTGGCAAAAGCTCTGAATCACTGGACACAAGTAAACATTCAAATAGAGACAAAAATATACTTAACATATTTACTTTCTAAATTTATTCCCTAATCCAAAGCTCTGAAACATCTTTGCATTTACTGTATATTGTCTTCAATACATCAGTAGTGTTGTGTCATTTTAATGAACAATGCCGCAGTTAATGCATGTTTTTATCGTGCTTTCCCTCTGTGAATGTTTCCCTGAACCTGGAATCAAACCTGTGACAGCAGCATCGAGGACTGCAGCCTCTCTATGGTGTCCCAAATATTACATTTTTATTTGCAAAAAAAATAAAAAAATAAAAAAAATAAAACAATGTATTGTTTTTCTGCCACTTCATAAGTAGTCACTTTGTTAGCTTGTCATGCTAATTGCTAAGAAAGCACAAGCTTGGGATTGCTCTCTGTCCCTACTGTCTGCTTGCCTTCTATTGATCAATTTAAAAGAAAACACTTAAAAAAAAGAGAACTTAGGAAGCAGAAATTGATTAATTGGTGCTTCATGCAGTTACACATTTCCGAGCTTCATATTGCTTAAAAATTACATCATAATCAATCTTGGCTTAATTTCTGGGTCAAGTAATTACCTAAATAAATGTCAAGAAACCTTTGGCAGTGCGACTGCATGCTTTTCTATTTTACACAAACAACACGCCTCAGATTGCCTCTGCAAGGCAGGCAATCCACAAAACTGCTGTTGGACAAATGCATCACATCACAGAAAATGACAAATGTCAGAGCCAGGAGTAATGACAGCGCTCATTCCTCACCTAACACACATTTTCATATGCGTTCCCCTACTTATGTTCTGCCGCTGTGATATGAAACTGTGATGGAGGGGCCACGCTGTCAGCTGCATAAATGCCTTTGAGGCCGAGCGGCTTCTCCTTGAGATTATGCAGATTCATGGAGCCTGGCACAGTCGCACAATGCCTTCCCTGACAATACAAGAACTATGGTAATTCAAACATATTGCCAACAGCGTACTATTTCAAACATTATGCCAAGTGCGCTGTCGAACCGTCTTGGATGGCTGTAAAGTCACACACTCATTCTGGTGATTTATTGTCAGCTTCCTTCCTTCTGGCTTTATGTGAGAAAGCATATAAATTAGGCATACTTGCATATTCCTTCATTTAGATGATGTTCAGTTTTAACATTTATGATGCGAATCGGAAGCCAGCAGACTGTCATCCTCTCCTTCACTTTAAACCTGCCATGGTATCTCAATCCAATTAAAATATTGGCCATATTTTTTCTACTGAGTTTGCACAAACAAGACATTTAAGATGAAATGTGTGAATTATTTAAACTGAAAGTTCTAGATGAAATGTTTTTATTTGATTCTATTTTTGAGCATGTTTCTGAGATTTTTGAACTACATTTGTGTCAAAATCGATCTTATGAGAGACATCATAGAGCACTGTAAAAAGTTTCTACCCCTAACAGATTTGTTTTTAGATAATCTAATTGCAAAATCAGACAAAGCTAACCTGAGAAAATACAAAATGTAAATCTTGCAAACCTTATAAATGGCTAAGCCACCCCTGAGCATTTGTGACAACTGTTTTTATATCGCTATGGGGGAACTGTGGCCCAGCATGCATTGTAGTAACATTTGAATTGGACTTTTACTAGGTCAGTTTGAGGTGGCCATGCTGGGGGTTTTGGATTGTTCTCCTACTGGGACAATAACGGGTGTGTTTCTATGGGAGTCCATGTTTGTTATATACCATTATCCAATAAGAATAATAAATAATAAATATGGTAATCCACATATCTTAGCTTTAATGTGTTTATTTGGGTCTTTCCATGAATTCACACCAGACTGTCTATATCCTCTGACCTCAACAAGGCATTTCAGTCAAATCAAAGGCTGCTCACTGGGTGCGTTCCTTTTTTTTTGCACTGTGTGCTGTAAATCTGAGGGATGTTTGTGTAATAGATCTGAAGTTTTGCCCATCTGACAACAAAAAGCATTCCGTATTCAAGGTCACTTAAATCTCTGTTGTTTCCCTTTCTGATGCTCAGTTTGAACCTCAAGAGGTCCTCTTCACTTCGCCTATTGGTTTGCTGGTATGTGATTTACTTTTTGTGCTAAGAAAGCATTTCAACAGGCATATCCACTGGAGTGGGTAGTGAGTATCACTTCTTCGCAGCAGTAACAATTCCCACTGGGTTAAAGTAACAACAGCATAGTTTGTAACTTTTTATACTGATATGAGTCTTAATGAGGTCTTAATGCATTATCCGTGACTTTTTGCTTTCCTGTTGGAATAAATATGTAGTCAGTACCTTAGTTGGGAAATTAGAAGAAAAAAAACAAACAAACAAACAAAAAACATGACTACTCACTTAAACCTGAACAGCTGGAACTGTGACAAACAAGACTGGAAGCAGATCTAAGTTTGTCCTTCCTGTTCAAGGCTCCACAGCAGGACAGAAAACAGCATTTCTGTTAATCCTCTACGATGTTAGCGTGTGTGGATTTTCGAAATGCAAGTGCCACTGAAACTTTAACTGAGCTATAAGATTAAGCCTTTCAGCAATACGCTCACCTGGTGTGGAATCCAAAGCAGGTTGAATGTGTCCAGACAGCACCTTATGCCACATGCAAAGTAACCTGGACGTTGTGTCACAGCCAAACAGTTGATGTGAGTCATGTGGTTGCTGTATGTTTGTTTTTGCACACACTTTTCTACAGACAGTCTCAATTGTGGACAATGACGGCACAATTTCTTTTAATAATTTGACAGTCTTTGTAGTCGTGAAGGGAAGAATTGTATAAATGTACAAAATTCCTCACCGCATTAGATTAATGTTCCTCAAAAAGGATTTATGTCTCCCACAGATACAGAAACTGGACAGTGGAGTTAGAGCGCATTTCCACATAAAACACAGCAACACACTTCTGACCAATAACACAACACTTCAAACACAGCTATGTGGAAACAGTTTGATCCGGGCCTGGTGTCAAGTTTGACAGGCGGATGATCTGAACATATTTTATGTTCACAGTATCTGACTGTTGGGGTCAGAGTTCAACAAAACAAGAAGAAGAAGTACATTTCAAAAGCTGGGTTTCCTTTCTCCAATTTTAAAGAGAAAATAACAACAAACTCGAAGAAACAAACTAATTACCTTTCACTTACATGCTTTGCGATCCTGTTATAAATGTGCATAAAACATTTTGATATTCTAAGGTAAAAGAAAACAAAAAACAATTTGGCAATTGCAATGTCTCCATTAAGAAAGACATGCAATTAAAATCACAGGTAAATAAGTTTGTTCACACAGTGAGTCATTACAGTCATGGAGACAACGTTTGTGAACAGGAGGTACTGTATAGTTTTAATCAACTTTCAACCAATCAGAGGAGATGTCTGCATCTTATTCAAGCGTTGGAACAACAAGCCCCGCCTAACTTGGGAGCGCCTACGCATGCGACATTTTAGGCAGAATGTAGTGGGTGATTTATCAGAACAGTTGTGGATTCAACATTTATGAATGTCAAACGCAACTTCAGATGAACTGTTTCTTGCCGTGAGACCACGGCAAGAAACAGTGTCCATCCCTGGACACTGGCATTGTCCAGGGATGCCAGTGCCTACAAAAAAGTCCATCTCATGCGATGCAAAAAAGTTTTTCTAGGGTAGTTTTGCAAAATACACCAATTTTGATTAAAAAAAAAAAAAAAAAAAAAAAACCCCCCCCCAAAATTTTTTTTTTTTTTTTTTTTTTTTA
>NW_015113117.1:32692-62308 GCF_001443285.1 Poecilia latipinna | reverse complement strand
TTTTTAAGGGAAATTTTAAAAAAAAAACAAAATTTATTTAAAAAAAAAAAAAAAAAAAAAACCTCACCCAAAACTTTTATTTTATTTTTTATTTTTATTGCCGTGCTTCCATTAAGCAAATTTCTTTTTGCAATTCCAATTTGAGCAATTTTATGGTCAATGGAAACTCGGTTAGTGTGACAGAGCAGGGATCAGAAGTCATGTAAAAAAAACTGGAAGTGAAACTAACCCCCACATCCTTTCTCCTGTCTGTGCCAGCCCGGTGGCGAGTCAAGAGTTGGGAGCGTGAGGATCACCATGGCAACTGGCGATCATTGATAGATAGCAATAGTCAGGTTTTACAAATCTGTGATTTATTTGCAATGGGTCTGCTCTGCTCTGATGGTTGGTGAAGGTATGGTGTTGAACAAATGACTGTGTAGTGCTTCATTCTGACTGGCTGAAGAGCTGAGGAAGCTGGAGAAGCTAACGGCGGCTAATGGCCACTCTCGCTGCTCGCTCAGGACAGACGCACTGCGGCTGAGCTGTAGAGCGCTGTCGGCATGAAAGTCTCTAACAAGACAGAAAAAAAGTCATTACTTTTGTCACTAGTCAGTTGCTTTTCAGACTCCTATAGTGACTTTTGAAGAAAGTCACTATAGGTGTCTGATACATACAATTTGAAGAAATTGTATGTTCAGCTATATTTCATTGCTTGAAGGTTCCTGACTATTGAAGTAACAGAAATGATCGAGGTTGGGGTAACTGTACAGGACAGGCTGTCTTAGCTTCATGACTTTCAGTGACACAAATAATAAAAGAAAACATAAGCACAGACAATGCATAGTAATGAGATGTGACTTTGAAGTGTGTTTGGTCTCATTATACAGCAACACTATGAATCCTTAATCTGAACCAGAGGGTGAAACACGTCTCAGAGGAATGGCTTTATACTTCTTTTCAGTCGGGTTGGAGTTGACTAAACACAGGTGCTCAACTCCACAGACACAGACCCCCTACAAGTTTAATATTCCCCCCACCATGTCTCCCTGTGGCTTTGATCCACTGCAGTGTCTTCATCCTGGCTGCTATTTTCCACACAAACACCCATCTGGTACGACCGCAACTGTTTCAACTTTCAGCTTCAAGCACTTTTATTGCATCTATTCTAATTATTGTGTGCAGAAACTCTGACAACTAACCAGGGGAATTAAGTAAGTTTGAGCATTTGAGTGAATGTAGCTGTTGCAGCAAAAAGTTTAAGGTCAGCATAACTCGGGCTGTTTGGTAGACGTTTTGTGCACACGATTCCTCTGCATACTCCCATTTCCTCCTGCAGTCCAAAAACATGCATGTTTTATAAATTAGCTTTGACTGAGTGTGTAAAATGTATTCACACACCTCAAGGTGGGACTAGAGGGCCTTTTTGCCAACTTGAAGGTTGAGGACAAAGTATCAAAAAATTATAAGTGGTAGTTGCCTTACAATGTGTTTCTACTCAACTAAAATCTAAAAGTAACCATCTGATATTGCTTACCAAAGATACTGCAACTGATCAGATCATCTGATATAATATTTAAAAATGATGTCAGCCAATCTTCAAATTATGGTATTTTAAAAATTAAAATAGAAAAATAATACATGTAAACACTAAAATTACAAAGTCACAAATTTAGAAGAAGAAACGGTTTCCAAATCAAAACGTACAGGGTGAATGTATAACAGACATTCATCCTGCATGTTGGAACAGGATGAATGAAGTTCATCCATTACACAGCAGGCTCAGAAAGCAGAAGCTAGCATTAGCATAAAGCTTCTGCACAAATAAGAAATCTGAACTTTGTGTGTTGGTGTGTCTGCTTTTGCTTTTTTCTTCATTTAGTGAAGTTTCTCATAGTGGTAGAGTATCCACAGTTTGTACTCAAGTAAGAGCAGTGATGCTTTATAAAAATATTACAAGTAAACGTGTAGTAAAAATACTCCTAAAAGTAAATTCTATTCTAAAAACTTGCGCAAGTAAATAACTGAGTAGATGGTTGAGGGAATGATGTAATGATGATGTATGATTTATGCAAACAGCCAATCACATTATTTACAAACAAGATCTTGAAATAATTTCCAATGAGAACATTAAAAAGGTGAGATATATACATGAATTCAATTGGAAGCATTTACTCTGCTAACAACTGGATGGGTGTTCACTGAGGTCAACACTGTGACCTTCTTGTTGCGATCCAGCTTCTCGTTTATACGTCTCCAGTGACCAGAGTCTCTGACATTGGCACACTTTGAAATCTGAATAAGGTTCCAGAATGGAACATTTCAGGAACCCAAACAACTGTGATCAACTCCAAGCAGAGATAAAATGATACCTGGTTTTAACTGCACTAACCAATGAGAAAAACAACTTGAACCCATGAGCATTTTTAAGAGATAAAACGCGAGTAAGAGCATACGAAGTATTAATAAATAATGTGGTCTTCCACTGTACAGTCGACTCCACTGACAACCATTAGTTTCAGCTACCTGCTGCATGCCACCCACACACCAGCTGGAGACCAGGCACACATAAATCTGAATAAGAATACCTAATTAAAGCACAAGCTTCCGTCCATTTGTTTCACAGTCGCCTCACCTCCTTTGTTGCTTTCTTTCTGACCTGCTTTCTCTTGTTGTTTCCCTTCCCTGTCCATTTACAAACTTAATGTCCCTCCTCTTTCATGTACATTCCCAACAAAAAGTCAGTATTTTTTATTATAATTGGTTCCTAAGCACCCATTTCAAAGCTATCAGTACATTAGCATCTGGGTTTGGAAGACAAGCTCTAAGTAAGATAAGTAGCACGTATTAAAGCTGTTGTGGAAAAAGGATTGATGATGTTTAAAACCATTTCTACATATTGGGAGGTGGGAGATCTGTCTGGGGAGATCTCAGAGTAAGGGGCCAAACAGCACAAGAGCAGCAATAATGCTTTTCTTTGGACTGTTTGATAGAGGATATAACAACGCAACCTGAAAACTAGAAGAAGTTGGTAGATTGTAGCCAGGGGTGCATTCAAACCAGTCCTGTTTAGTCTACTTTACTCAAACTCCAGCTCATTTTCCCAGAAGGCTTGGTTTGTTTGTAAGATATGGACCGAAAAAGTGAACTGTGGTCTGCCAGTTTCACTGCAGTGAATTTTAGCACTGTCTGAATGCGTATGTGAATGCCAAGCAGACCGGAGACCGCTCCAAAAGCAGAAAGTGTACAATAGAGCAAAGACAAAAGAAAAATCCCACAATCCCTAAAACCTGACACGACTCCATTTTTGTTTACAATTCATAAAGAAGGATGTTGGAAGGATTTTTTCTGAGGTTTTTCTGTTGTTTTCTTAGGTGGTTCTTAGTGCAGCGCCACCACAGGCGAGGGAGGGAAAAGGTTTTCAAAGGGTTCAGATCGTTTACCACAGTAGAGCATGAAAGTGAACCGCACCAGCTGAAAATGTAACAAATGCTGCAACACTAATCCCTAATTGAACCAAGTCTACTAGACTATTAGGTGTGAAAACACAGTAAGAGTGTGGAGCCAATACATTCCTCATTTGTCACATCAGCTTCATATCACCATTCACGACTTCAGCATGTAGAACATTTCAAAGCGATGATGCCCTGCTTCCTGTCCTTAAAACCATCTGCCTCAAATTAATGGCAGCAAAAAGCTTCTGAAAACGGGAGAGAACTTTATCTTTTTTGTACTTCTTTCCAAAGATGACATGCTTGACTCCAGAACTCAATTCCTGACCCTGTCTTTTTCCTGAACAAAGATGCTGAAGACCCCCATGTACTCAGGCGTACTTCAGTCTGTGGAGAACTGCATGCACTTGAAGTGGACATCTGCTGGGCACGTCTGCGCAAAGGTACATTTTTTTCCAACATTTTTACAGCTTTTGTACTCTGTGTTGCACAGTAAACTGTTCAGCGGGAAACTGTGTTCATAAGGAGCTGTTTTGTATGCGACACCGAGCTGATAAGGCTGAGCGTTTCCACAACCAGTCAAAAGGATGTGTAGCTGCCACAAGACATGGAGCTAAGAATCCAACTAGCTCAGCAAACTTCCTGGTATCTATTTAGATTGTGGGAAATGAATGAATTTGTCATGAGAAATATAGGCAATTGGTACGCTCCACTATGGGATCTTAACCATCGAGGGACAGTAATATGTGCAGAGTCTCAGCTCTTTGTACTTTTCTTGACTCAGCAACTCAGTGTTCTCTCCTAGATAAATCCATTGTTGTAGCTGGTAGTCATGTTTGTAAGTAAACATGGCTGCCAGTGACACTGGGACATTACCGTTTATTGATGATGTGACAGAGGACAGAAGTCGAATATATTCTGAGGTCTCCAGGGACGCACAGTGTGCTCAGATCCAGCTAGATGTAGCCAAACTGATAGGACAGCATTTCATTATCCAGATGGACAAAGAGCCAAAACACAGTAAACGCAACCCAAGCATTTATTAAAGCAAATAAGTGGAACATTCATTCAAATGATCAAGTCCAAATCCTCATCTGAACCCAACTGAGAATTTCACTTGCTGAAGACTAAACTTTGGACAGAAAGGGCCCACAAACAAACAGGATATCTGGTATCCTAAAGGTTACATGAACCTTGTTCAGTGTTTCTGTCTCAGTGATGTCATTTATTAATGTCTGCAGCATTTTTATAATTATACAATTGTTCAGAGGTTTGTTTTTGTATATATTATCAAAGTTTTGAAATTACCCTTTAATTAAGTTTGCTACAAAACATTGGAAAGTAGAAAACCCAGCATCTAGTGGTGAGCGTGTGTTCTGGTTTCAGTCATTGTCAGCAAAGGTTTTTTTTTTAACAAGGTATAGGAAATTAACATTTTCTTTTCATTTTTTTTAACTTGTCCAATTACTTTGACCTAATAAACAGTTTTATTTCTTACAGGTTTATTCAATATTTTTTGTTAACATTTACAAATTTCCACAAGCAGGAAGGATGAGGCAGCCTAATGTTAGGCCAAGCTCAGCCCTGTTTGAAAGGCTTCTCTGAAAAGAAAACAACTAATTTAAATGACTTCAGCTAATTATACAACTTCTCAATACATTTTTAAATATCCAACTAAAGTACTCCTGATATCTACATAAAGGGTCTGATTTCTCTGCCACTTGCAAAGAAAGTGCACAGCATGAAAAGTCAGGTCTGACTGGAACTTCAAAACACATTTTGAGAGATTTAATTGATACAGATTACCCAGATTTTTAACTTGCCTTCACCAGAGCAATCAGAAAACATCTCTGTGTTTATAGCCATTAGTTGTTACCTTTTTTTGTTATGAAGAGCAGGAGTAGGAGAGAATGCAAAAATCCTGAATGTGATTGTGTATGTCTTGGTTTAACTACAAACACTTGTTTCTATGTCACTTAGTGTGGTTGATTTTATTTTTTTTATTTTTTCCCTTAATTGAGTAAACTACAAGAATGGCATTTTCCTTTGGGGATTCAAAAAGTGTTGTTGCATTCAGTTCATTAAAGCACAGCAGAATATTGTGCAACCTTAGCTGATTTTTGTATTTATTTTCCTGTTGAGACGTTACTTTAAAAATCAGGATGTTTCTCACTTCATTATAGCAGACTAAAGCAGCCCAGGCCTTTTTAGTAATTACTTCAAGCTGCAGCAGAGGAGTAATGGCACACTGAACTGCAGCTGTTCGCTTTTTAAATCATGTATCTTTCTAGATCCATGGCAAGAGGATATATTCTCTGTGGATAGATGACTATTCTCATGAAACCAATATCGTTAGTGATCTGTGGAACCAAAAAAAAACTAAAGAAGTGAGAGATGTGATTGGGAGATTTTAATGATGTAAATCGAAAGGTGTGGGGATGCAGTGCCTGCAGGTGATGAAGGAAGAGATTATGGAGTGATATTAGAACAAGGCAGGTGGGGAGAGAGGGAGGTGATGCTAAAGAAACATGAGCTAAAAAAAGAGTTGAACGTGGAAATAGAGGGAGAAAAGGACTAAGAACGTTTATGATGCATGATGAGGCAAAAGTTTCCATTGTAAAAAGAGACTGCAGAAGTTAGGGAACATCTCTGCCAAAGCAGATCAACAAAACAATCCCAAGATTCAATAGAGGGACAGCTTAAAGCAGCAGTATACATATTTAATAAAAAAAATATGTTTGTCAGTGGTCATAGTGTCCATATTTTTTAAAACCGTCACTATGTTGTGACAGTAAAACATAAGACAGATAATCTGGGGGAAAAAAAAAAAAAAAAAAATCGAACCCCTCTTTCCTACTGCCATCTGCAGAAATACACCACTCCCCAGTCAGAATCAACCAATCAGAGCTGGGGTGAAGGTCTTAGACATTGTTGGATTCACTCTTTCTATTCCACTAGGGGACTCTACACTTTGTTTTACATGAAGTCAAAGTGATTTGATGGCAAACCAGAAGTGGTTTTACGTCACCATTGACTGAAGCAAGCAAGCTAAGTTAACTTTCTAACTACAGTAATTCCCAATGTGGTGAGTTGATGATGAATGTTAAGCTATTCAGAGATAAGTTTTACATGTCGGTTTTGGCAAATTATCTTTAAGATAATGAAAATGCTTGTGGTTTCATGGGTTATTTTGTATATTAGCAGCTAATTGGCGTAATGCTATCCCTTGTATATTGTACAGGGGTGTTGGGGCCTGCCAAACAAATGAATGTTAAGGTGCCGGTTAAAAACGAAATAATCCAAAATGCCAACAATGCAGTGACTGGACATAACATCCCCGTCTGGGTTAGTTTTTTTCCTTTGGGAAGACTGAAACAAATTACCATTTTCTGTTTGTGGTGTGGTTTGCCAGATATTCTCATCCAGGGTACTGCTCAATTCTAAGGTAGTTGGAAACATACTGACTTTGAATGCCTTCCTTTTCAAAGTGATTTACCGTCAACTTTCTTCTCTTCAGAGCAAACTTTCCCGTCCGGGCTAGTCTGTTCTTTGGGAACACTGGAAGAATCCTTCACAAGGACTGTGGTCTCAGCCTGGGTACTGTCTTGTGATGTTTTCCCAGTCAAAGCAGTAGCTGTGATTTCACAGTCTACTTTCTTTTCCTCAAAGCAAACTCCCCCATCCAGGGTAGTTTTTTCTTTGGGAACACTTGAAAAATCATTCTCAAGGATGGTGCTCTCATCCTGAGAGCCGGCTCTGACCAAATCCCTTTCAGGAAGGTGGTGATCAAAGAGTTTTCTCATTCCGGTTGTGATTAAATATCCAAGACCAAAACCACTTAATAAAACATGGTGGCTGGATGTTAATCTTTGCAATGCTAAAAACACTTGCACAATGCAATGTTGAGACTCAAACAGCTAAAAGGAGATAATGAAATGTCTTGCATATGTCTGCATGGGTGATGTATGGGGGGGGGGGGGGGGTTAGAACAATTCCAAGGGCCCTTGACCCCTACAAAATAGTTTGGGTTTTTTTTTGGTTATAGAAGTAGAAAAAAATTGTGGCCCTGTCGATTATATTCTATTTTAAAAAATTGTTTTTAGTAGTAAAAATTAAATGTTACCCCTCGCAGACCAAAAAGCACATGTCTATATTGGCACTGAACTCCCTCCTGGATCTGCATGTAATGGTTTGTCCCTGCTTGGTGCTTGACAGTGACGGTGTTCAGCAGCATTCAGTAGAAGATCAGAAAGACTGTGGCGGTTACTAACCTGCTAAGGAAAATTATAAAGTGAGGTTTTCAAAAAAATAGACAAAAGACAAGCGTGCCAATTTGTAACCCAGTTTTTCTCCGAGAGGTGAGTAGACTGTGTGAGATTGTCAACCATTTAGCATAGTTAGCTTAGCTACAGACTACTGTTAGCCTCCATTTCACTGGCATCTAATGAATTAAGAAAACAAAAGTTACCAACATATTCATATATTGTATCTCTTCCCTGTAACTTTTTCCACACTTAACAGGTGAGTCTGTCAGCAGCAGCTCTAACCCCAATACCAGTATAACCTTTTATTCCTGTCCCAGTGAAAAAGGTGAGCAACACTGTGTTCAATGACAACCTAAATAGCATCATTCCAGTGAATCTATAGGGGTTTCTCTGTGTCTTTGCTCTTTTTTACAATTACTCAACAAAAACAATATATTTATTACTGACAGAAATTCAAACAATCTTTATAAAATGATAATTAAAAAAAACGCCTCCTGTCTGGACTGGAACTAGTCCAAACAGTTTTACCTTAACTTGCATTTAAATTACAGATATATCTGTTGCCACGTCCCTCCTGACTACCAAGTCAGTCACAGCTCAGTTCCCTGGTGTCTCCATGTGGTGGTGAGCACATGATGAAGTTATCTGAAACTATGTTTATTTGTCTGAAATATTGGAACTTTTTATTTATTTGGTTAGCTTCCTCTAGCTCGGAGTTTATAGCTGCGAAGGAAAGCGCAGTGCTGTTTGTTTTGTTATATATATATATATATATATATATATATATATATATATATATATATATATATATATATTTATTTATTTATTTATTTTTTTTTTACATATTTGTTAAAACTGTCATTAGGTTGTGAAAATATGGCATAGGAGATGATCTGAAAAATGCATTTTTTATTTATTATTGCAGTCACCTTATTAATTTTCTCTGTCGACCAAATGACAACAACAAGCCTTCCAGTGGTGCGTCACACTTTGCTGTTTCACCCATTAGTGTGGGTAAAAATAGGTGACAGCTGACAGCAAGCCATTGGGTCTTGTACAATGGGTTGGAGTATAAATGGAGGCTAAATATATAATATAGGTGTACTTGTTCATCTTTTTCAAGGCAATACCTCAAACAGACTGCATTCTTGTGACATATAGGAAATATATCAGGAAGAATATAAGGGACCTCCACAAATCTGGGTCATATTTGGGTACAATTTCCATATTTCTGAAGCTGTCCATCAAGTCAAACAATTGTATGCAACTATGGACATCATGAGAATGCCCTTCTATGAGATGAGTCCTGTACCAACAAAGGCCAAAAGGTCATTCAGAAAGGAAGCACCAACAAAGGCCAAAAGGTCATTCAGAAAGGAAGCAGACAGTCCAAAAGCAGCATAATAATCCAGATTACAGCTTTCTCATACACAAATGTACGCAAAAATGTATCTTCCACAGACAAGCCATTTGATTAGATTAAACTAAAGCTGAAGTGCTTGGCTAAAATCACCAATCATACATTTGGAGAAACCTCAGGACAGAATCCAAAATGTGAAGGATAAGGCATTATCATGATGAGAAGACGTTTCACTGTTGGAGGGAACTGGTGCACTATACAAACTACAATCAATCAAAAGGAAATAATATCAAGAAGAAATATTCTAACAAGATTGCAAGTCATCAGCCAGTAAAATAAAGCTGGATCACAAACGAATCTTGCCTCAACTAAGTTTTAACATTGTGGGAACAACAAAGTCAATGTTTTGGAGGAGCCACCACAAAGCCTTGACCTCCAGCCCAAAGAAAATTTGTGTGCAGAGCAGAAAAATGTGTGTGGAAAAAAAAAAACTACAAACATGATTTGTTTACACTCATCTTTGTCAGGTGGAGTGAGCAAAAACTCCAGCAAACTGTTGTGAGAAACTTCTGGAAGGATATCCAAAATATTTTGTCCCAATTTATGCACTTTGAAAGGTAACTGTACCAAATACTAGAGAAATGTCAGTAAATGTTTTAATTTGAAGAAATAAAATAAAAATGTCTGGATGGACCGGCGATCCCGCCTCTCGAGTGGGCCCCTGGTCCCACTCGACCCCACGAGGGACCAGGGGCGCAACTACATATTATTCAGGTGGATGCGAAAACATAACCTCCGGTGAAGGGCGCGGTGAAGTGTATGCGAAGGCATCATTGGGGCGCCGCCCCCTCCAGACGGTGTTTTGACGCCCCCTCTGGTGCAGCGCCCCTATGCGTTGCATGTGCTGCATACCCACTTTTTGCGCCACTGCGAGGCGAGGGACAAATGGGTATGATAATAGATGGAAAATAAAAACGTTGTCATTTTGACATTCAGTGCACAGAGTTAACTGCAGTAATCCTAAATTGAAAAGTTTGATTTGATTTAATGTCACACTGAGAAAAAAAAATTGTCTTTGCAGTATATGCAAAAACACAGAGGGTCTGTTGGAGAATATATTATTCAGTTGTGTTTATCATTAAATTGCCTAAGAACTTACCCTTTGTATATCAGAGGTCAGTTGCAGCAGGGTTGGAGATGCTGTAGCTTGAAGAGTCTCAGTCCCTTGAACTGGAGAGTTCAGACTCACGTAGGCCACAGCACTGCTCTGAAGGACGACACTGTTATCCTGCAGGATAGCAGAGAAAAAGGAGATGGGAGGCAAAGTTCTGGAAGCAAAAAATACCGACAATTATGATCGACATCATAATTGTCGGGCATCAGAAGATGCATCAATGTTTGGGTTATGTCATTAATAATTTACTCAATTTATTATTTAACACATTATTAAGAACATTAAAATTATTTAGCTTAATCAGGGCACCAACTCCAGGGTCTCTGAGGTCATAAGCCAAACTCAGTCTCTCATGAAGGAATGAATTCAGATTACTAGCAGAAGAAACTCACACAAGGAGTTATAACTCTGATTTCTAATCAAGTCTTTTGTTAACAAAATTAACAAACTTTACAGCTGAATTATTCTGTGAAAAAAAAATTCTTTAATGACTAAGATGCAATGCAGCTACAAATGAAAAGACAAAGGGGATTTACTTATTGAACAATAAAATGGGAATCAAATCAGATTGATGAACAAACTGTGACAAAGTGAAACTGGAATACTGAAAAATGAAAAATTCAGCAAGAAAACAAGGGAAAAGTCTGATTTACAGAACCATAAAAGAAGCATACAGTTTCATAAAACAGAGTAACCTCCTCCCTCTGGTGAAGGAGGAGGACGATCAAAAGAAAACAGGAAGGTCACTGTCCAGACTCAGACCAGCCCACCACCTTAAGCAAAGAGTCGTAAAATAACTCAGTCATGTGTTTTGGCTAACCTCAAGCTAGACAAATAAATCATGGTATGAGTCTTGTATGACCACAAGTGGACATCAGTGCGAAGTAATCAAAGAAAAGAGAGAAGGAAGCAGAAGGCAGGGATGGAGAAGAGATAGGTGAAGAAAGAAGACGATGAGTTCCAGCAGCCCTGAGTTCAGTTCTTCTGGATCCAGTCTCTAACATGAGGAAGACTCAAAATAGCAAAGCAACGACATAACAGAATATCACAGCACATTTTCAGCAAAACATTCAGCAAGCTTTGAAAACAAACTCGACTAATAGTTGTCTTAAGCAGAAGAAATGATTATGAATTAGTTTTGGTCAGTTTGTGAATAAAAATTGATTCCTACAGTGTTTATCATCTGGAACTGTTTGTATATTTGTCACCCTATCATCATTCCACAATGATTTCCTAAGTTAAAGCTGACTCTCTCCACTTCATTTGTAAGTCCAGACTTAAGTTTGATGCCATTTATTATTATCTTGTCTCTATAAGCATAAAACTGGCATTACAGAAACTAAACGTATCTCTGACCTTTCCCCACTCGTAGGACCCAATGTTCCCCAGGGCTGTGCCTCCCCATGAGCAGAACACAGTGGTACGGTCCGGCACCCATCCCTGTTTGGTCTGCTCTGTTAGTGCTGCGATGAGTTGAGTCATAATGGCTGAAGTTCCACCTCCCTGGTTGCTGTCATGACGACTACCAACCAGAACGTGGCGATCTGAAAACAAAACAAAACAAAAAATTAAATAAATAAATTGCTTTGGTGAAATTGCAGAGACTCGTTCTTAGTAATAGATCGTTTTCTTTGACCTGCTTTACTGCTGAAACGTACTATACAGATAAACTTGATTGACCGTTACTCCTTGATCTGTTTGCTGATTGGTCATGATGAAATTTGTCCTGAGAAATCCAGCTGATAAGTCCTCCAACTGGCCAGGCCACAGAAAAGGTTCAATGGCTTCAATATTTATGCTTAAAATATTCCATTTATACATTTTGGCTATGGTCTGTGTGTGGGGATGAAGTTGGATAAAATTATTTAATTGCTTTATTATTAACAGGGCCAATTTTTTTCAATAGCTCTTAAGCTGATTTTGATGACCTCCCAGCCGCATTAGGACAAAATAATAAACATCAATCCAAAGAGAAAACACAATAAGGTAGAAATAGAATAAAAAGCATTATTCTTGCAGGTGTGCCATTTAGTTCAACAGTTATTTTTCATATTTTCAATCCAGCTGTGGAAACATGGAGGCCAATACGCAG
Organism: Poecilia latipinna; assembly: GCF_001443285.1. NCBI lineage: Eukaryota > Metazoa > Chordata > Actinopteri > Cyprinodontiformes > Poeciliidae > Poecilia > Poecilia latipinna. The sequence goes on along the minus strand of NW_015113117.1, from coordinate 49,986 downwards.
AAGGGAGGATGAGTGTGCCGAGCCAGGAATGATATCATGTTATCCATTTTGCTGCTGTGCTCTTCTTCTTTATATTCCTGGCACTGGTAATAACAATGTTTTCTGCAATATAATTTCATATTCAGATGATACATTTATAATAACCTTTTTTGATAAGAACACATTAGGCAAAGTACCTAATGTTATTTCATATTCTCTCTGCAGCATGTTGCTCTAATTCCTTCTGATTAAAGAGCTTTCATCCATTTAAAGGACAAACTGTCTATTCAGACGTAGCCGCTGCCCCTCTCGTCTGAAATGGAAGCTGCCACCTGCTAAGCCAGGCCGCAGAATTATTTTCAAAAATAATAATTCAGCAAAATAAAAATGTTAAATTGCGACTCATCTGCGGCAGCAGCGCTGCCTCCAGACACAGACACCGATGAGCTCACACTTCGCACCGCAAGGTCACTTACTGTTTGAACAACTTAATGATGCACACCTGTTGTGAACATCACTAAATATCTGCATTCACAGAAGCACACAATGATAATGTTGGGAAAATGACAGGGGGACAAGGCAACCTCTCCACAGCAGAGCCACCATCTGTTCAATATTTAAACACCATCAGGCTTCCTGGCTTTATTTTCCTCCGCTGACAATAAATGTGGAGTTGATTTCAGTAAATATGTAAAAAGCAATGAATTTATAGTGCAATTCTGTTCTATTGCTGGTGTTGGCATTCAATAATTTGATCATCTCAATGTGGAAAAAGTGCAATAAAAATATTGTTATTATGGGAAGTAAATCCTAAATGCTAAATATTCCTGATGTAACTATAGAAAGTGTAGCTGTCTGACCTCAGCTAAGCAGAAAATGGAATGAAGAGGATGAGACACAGGAAACAAGTTTAATGTCATGCACTAAAAGAAGATTTAAGATTTTTAAAATTACAACAGAAAGCTGTTTAAAACACACACCAATAGATTGCTTTGTATCAGTTTTAGTCATCATGAGTTATTATGATGAAACATTTGCCGACTCATGAAGCATGCAGCGTCCCGGCCTCTCTGGTTAGATAAGTTGTAGTTATCACATTTTCTCAGCTGTGAGCATAATGTCAACAACACAACTTGCTTTATCCATCAAAACTGTTTTCATGTTCAAATGTCCCTGTGGTCACATTTCTTACTAAATCTTTCATGCATGAATTATGATCCTTTATGTCAGAATTTATTTTCCAAACTGATTTTGATTTTTTTAAGCCATAAAAAAAGGTGGGGAAAAATGTGTAAAAAGAAAAAAAAAAATCATATATATTTTTCTAAGTGATCAGTTGTAATTTTCTCCAAATAGAAAGTTATTTGGAAAATACATCAGTTGTGTTAGTCTTGAGGGGCTACTGGATGTCACAATGATGTCACAACCTGCTCTATAGTAGAAGGAGGAACTGGATATTCCTGAGTTGATTTTTGTCTGTCTGCCTTTTTGGATTTAACAGAAATTTTCTTGCACTTGCAGTGAATTGTCAGTAGTTGATGGTGCACACTAGTGTTCACTTAAGTGGTGTTTGTGCATTTATATCAAAAAAAAAAAAAAACACGTTAATGGCTTTTAGATAGCTGTCCACTGCAGTGACCATTATGCATGAAAGGGCTAATGTATTCATACTCCTTTTTCATATTGAGTCCAAATTACAACCACAAGCTTCCATTTATTTTTTGTGGACTTTTTGCCAGAGCATCATAAAGTTTGGCATAATTGTGGAGTGGATGGAAAATTACAGGATGCGTTTGGTTTATACCAAGCTCCACACCTGAAACAGAGCCTTCTCCATCGCTACCCCACCATGTAACTCACTGCTCCAGCTGGAGACCCACACACAGACAACAGCAGATGATTTTTTTTTTCAATAGAGCATCGACAGAAGGACACCAGCAGTTTTTAGTTTCTCCTGAGGACTCTCAGGAAATGGAGTCTGTGTGGGCCTTCTTCACCAGTTTGATTTTCTGTTATTGTACTCCTGCAATGTGTCTTTGTGCACTTAGAAAAGTCCCATACAAATAAAATGTATTATTATTACTAGCAATGACAAACTGACAGCCTGCTGTATCCAGTTATCTGTTATGAGATTGCGTCCTTCCCCCTTCATGTGGCTGTTTCCTCATGGGCTGCATTACATCACCATTACCAGAGAATCCATCCTACATGATCCAAGATAACATCTTTGTAGTCCAATCCCAAACATTTGAACAAATGAAAGACTCCGACTGGTAGCGGCTGCCACGAAAGTCAATCTATCGACAAATCTTGGAGCAGTTTCCGCGTTTTCTCACTTTAGTGGAGAGGATGGAAGAGAGGAGCAGCGACAGCTGCTGTTGGGGAAATAAAGCTGGTGTTCCAGCCATAAACTGGTGATCATTTCACAGGATTTACTCTGTGAAACTGAATTATAGGCACTTCAAAGTCAGAGCAAGTTTGTAACATTCACAGATATTAAATAAATTAAACCTGTGGGATGTGTCCCAAAGGAGCACAGCCACACACACACAAACACACCCAGCAGCAATAGTCCATAATTTCTTAAGAATCTTAATAATCCGATGCTTGATGTTTTTATTTTTGCTCCGGGACATAAACCTTTTAAGCCCCATATTATTAGTTTCACTTCCTCTCTCTCTCAGCTGTAATCAGGCGCCAGTGTCTTAAAAACAGTTAATAGTTAACAGAAAATGTGAGCCATGGATCAGATTCATTTCTACATATATGAATTATGCTGGTCAACAGCCAATAAATTGTCGGGTTTTCAACTGTTGTAGGGTCATTTTGATGAGCTGAATCTAAAAATCATTTTGATTTTGCTCAATCAGGTGAACTTTATGAACTATGGAGCAACATGAGCATCAAATTGCATGACTTGTTCTCACATCTGGATCAGTTTCCTGAGAATCTGATCAATGAGTGATGAGCAGGAGGAGAGACTCCATCAGGAGAGAAAAGAGATGGAGACGTAATATTCAATTTACATGTAGGCACCTGTGTTTATTATCCAAGTTTGTAACATTTAATTAATACACTCTGTTAGAAAACTTTTTTTTTTCTCCTAAAACTTTTTTCGGATGAGAAATATTAACAGAAATGAATTGATAATGTCACAAAAATTTAATAAATTTAGTCAGAAGATTGGATTTATCTAAATCAAATTAGAATAAAAACATGATTGAGAAAAATGGAAATAATTTTTGGATTCAGCAGTGCAAAATAGTCCTAATTCAACTGAAAAACATAGACAAGTTCCAAAAATTACTTTTTGTAACCCAGTGTTATTGAAGGCCTGGTTCCTGGAAAACGCTCCTGGAGTGGAAACCTGATCAGTGCAGCACAACGCACCGCAGACTGTCTGCTTGTTCAACTGAAATCCTGGCACCACAACGCTGTGCAGCTTCCAGGCTAAATCCCACAAACACTAATTAGTGTGAACTTCTTCAAATCAGTCATATGCCAAAGTTCAGACTTTTTTTTATTTTAAGGGATTTTGTGTGTGCATGTTTTTTGTTTTATGTATTTTACACAGTAGAAGATGACATGCTTCATCACGGAACTGCTAGTGAATGAGTAACATTAGAGGAAACCATGTTTTTTGTTGCCCTTTGGCTAAAACAAACTGCTGAATGTTAAACAGGATCAGCTGTGATTTAATGCATCCAGCGGTGAAGACTTTCTTTCTAACCAGTTCTGTCCTGAAGATAAAGCTTTTAAGGCAATTTGTGCCAAATTAAGTATTCGTACTTTTCATACTTTGGTAATTTTTTTAGTTAATCTTCTCATTCAGACATTTTGTAGAAGTTAATCTACAAAATTAGATTAACAGAAATGGACAGAACATCAACAAGAGGTCTAAACAAATCTGTTTTCTCACAAGCATGAGTGTCGGAGAAATAATAGCTTACAGTGCTGGTCAGAAAATTAGATGAAACAAAATGTAACTGTTATAATAAAAAAAATAATAATAATTTGGTGCTTAAGTTTGAAATTAACACAAACTTACTCTCTGATGTAAAGAGATCTAAAGTTTAGATCTCTTTACATCAGGTCTAAACTTGGTACTAAGTCCCAAATTGCTCACAAGTCTTTGTAATTTGTATGAGTGTGAACATGAAGGGTAAAGCGCGGTCCAATGACTGCACACACGCTACACACATTTAGTCCATTTACCACTTTGAAATTGTTTTGACGTTGCTGTTGGGAACTTTTACAAAATGTTTCTTTATTTTACATATTTTTTAAAACTGTCACCATGTTGTGACAGTTTTAAATCTTTGTGGTCCAACTGTACAAATACACGACCCGGTCAGAAACAACCAATCAGGGAAGGAACGGTCATGCTGAGAACGTTATGCTGTGTAAAATCAGAGGATTGAAGAAAACTACATTATCTGATTACCTGAGGATAATGTATGCTGTTACTGCCAAAGCAGTTCACAGTGAACCAAAAAGCACTCTGTGATGTGTTAAAGTAAAGGTCACTGATTATTTTACAACATTATATTTTAAATATCTATTCAGATGGAGAACTTCGTCTACAATGTCGCTTCTCCTCAACTACAACAGAACTAAGCTTTGGTTTAAAGGTACGAGGCTTTGACTGCAGGATTCACATGCGTGGGAGCAAAGAGTGTTTTAAGATTTATTATGATGCTGCCTGTCTTTGTGCAGCCATAAAATACATAAAGCTGGGCAGATAGGCCTGATGCGAGCATGCATGAATATTCATTCTGCTCATGTTTTAGTGTAGAACATGCATATGATCAAATGCCAACAACCAGTTGAAGTGTTGCTACTTGCGGAGATTTGTGATCCACATTATGTGTTTTAGTGGCCCATTATGTCTGCTTAATATCACACTGTAAATCAGCGAGGTAATTTTCCACTGGTGAGTGGGCAGGACAGGTAGGGTTGCACCGCAGCAATGGGAGTGGAGGGGGAGGATGTGTAAGGAGGAAGGCTGTTGAGGAGAGGCAAGGACAGGATGAAAAAATCCTTCCTTATACCGACAATAAAAGAAAAAGAGACAAAACGAGTCAAAAATTCATTCCCTGGAGCAAAAATGAAGTGTGACCGACAATGGACTCAAATCCTGCATTACAAGTTCAACATTATAATCTAAACACATTGAAGAAATGTTCAGGTTGTGTGTGTTTAAGCAGCTATCTGCATGGTGATGGACGGATGGTGGAGCTTCTATTTTTTTTCAAACTTCCTGTAAATGTTAGCTGTGCTGCTATGCTAAAAGCTAGCTGCAGCCTACTTCCACACGGTGGAAGAGGTTTGGCTTCATTTTTATTACTGTCCTCATTTCTTACCATCACAGCTTTTAAAGGAAAAAAATATAATATTATTTTCTACCTTGCTGAACTAAGCTGCTACATCACTCACTCAAATGTAAAGGTCCTTCGTAAATTTAAAATTTTCCTTAATGTAACATGAGAAATTGATACACTGTTCCATTTTTAGAAGAAGTGACATTGCTTTCAGAGCAAAAACTGCTCAACTTACTGTATATAAGAGGCAACAATGAACTTCAAATTGGAAAAGAAATATTTTAAGCTTTTTGTTTTGCAAGGAAATAACTAGAAAGCATTAATATCAACAATATGTGTGAAACAGCAAATGTACATGGTGGTGACAAGAATTTGCCAAGTACAAGCAGATTTCCTCCCTGTTTTTGATATTTTGTCACACCTAAATGGTTGAATTTGTCAAACAAATTTTATTTTCAGACAAGCAAATTCAAAAAGCAGTTTTCAAAAAAACAAAAACAAAAAAATACTCAAATTTTACTTGTTTTTTTGTAATGGGTACATAAACTTAAAGCCGATGGTGTCACCCTTGGCAACACCTGCCATAAAGTCATAACCAAAGGAGGTTTTATGAAAATATGTTTGATGATCTCAGATATACAAATGGCCCAACCAAGGTTAGAATTAGAAGTGTCTGTTAGCTTCCAATTATCTTCTCTGTAGATCATTGTCATTTAAAGGTTTACAGACCATTAATTAATGAAACTACCAAAGTCAAACTTCATTGACTTACAAACTGGATCTTTTTATCAGATTATTTCAATCAGAATGTGAAGGAAGCATCCTGTCTCAAACCAAGCCCAATGCTCAGGGTGTTTTGATGGTTCAGTGCAGCGTAAAACTCAGTGACTTTTAATGAGTCCTGCTTTAATATTGTTCATGATTTGCTCTGTTCACATACTTGTTCATTTCTTACAAACCTGGGTTTTTTCTTCCTTTCAGGTATCCAACAACATTGTAAATCTTCTTGTAGGACATCTGGTTTCCAATAGTCACAGTAATCTTCTTTCGCTCTGGGATAAAAACAGATCAAAAAGGAAATTACATGCATTCTGTTTATTCAGTCTGCTCAACAATGACACAGCCACTGTTTTTGGTCTCAATCAGCAGCTTTAGGTTGTGTGGTAAACCCTGTATTCTTGCTCTTTAGGAGGAAGAAAACGGCTCCGTTTGCCACTACGCCTCACTCTTCACTCTCGGCTTCTCCTGCCATCAGCTCTACATTTACACAATTGCTGGACGCACTTACCTGACAAATTTTCTGCTCTGTCTGTAATGTCTCCTGCCTGCTGCTCCTTCACTCACCACCCACAGTCCCTCGCCGCCAGCCTCTCACTGCAGTCCACTCAGTCATCAGACAGTTTCCCTTCTTTTATCTTTCCTCTCTATTCCCTACCATCATCATGCCCTTCTCTTGACTTTTGCAATAACTGCAACTAGGTGACAAGAGACTACAAGTCTTGCAAACGTATTCATACCCTTCTACGTCTTTTTAGCATACATTATCATATTGCAACCAACTCAGTGCTTATTAAGGTTATACCTGAGAAACTAAATCAAAGACGTTTATACATGTTACGTCAAACAAATATGGCTTTAAAGAACCTTTTAAAAACTTTAGTGACCCTGCTGAAGAAAAGCATAAACACATGCGTTTGTATACACACACACACACACATATATATATATATATATATATATATATATATATATATATATAAAAAGGAGAAGAAATTTAACTTTCAAATGACAAATCGAACTTTCTTAGTTTGATTAAGAAACTTCTATTTTTTTTATTTGCGCTTGATTTTACTTGACTCAAAACAAAAAAAAAGTATACGTTTTATGCCTAAGAGTTTATGCGAGGTAGGATAAAAGGTTGTAGTTTTAGTTTTTGTTTTGAATTTATTTTGGAGTTAACATTTGTGACATCACAGCCTAAGAGGGAAGACAAGTTGTAGAAATTGTCATTATATCATTACTAAAATTACAGTGACTGTGCTTTATTCAGAAACGAGAAGCACTGAAAACGTCCACCACCCACACACACACAACCACACATACACACACACACAACCACACATACACACACACACACACACACACACACACACACACACACACACACACACACACTGCTGGGAGATTCACATGACTTAGCAGTCAGTGGACGGCTGTGAGCTCAAGGGGGCTGATGGCTGGATATCTGAGGGAAAATACAGACGAACCGCCAGTAAAGATGTGAAGCAGGGGCTCAAACTGTGTGTGACAGAGGTCCCCCGCCTGCAGCACCACAGCATGACAGCCCACTTTCCCAGCTCCACTCCACTCCGTTCCTCCGTCCCTCCCAGTCTGCCTGTCTGCTTGCCCTCTCGCTCCTATTTAATGCATTATAAAAATTCACTGCTCTCTCTTATCTGAGCCACATAACCCATTTATCACTTTTGACAATGGCCACAAATGACTACAGCTAAAGAGAGAGGATGGAACATGTGGCCCTTATGCGCATTCAGTCTGCAGACATGCAGACGCAGAGAGCGGGAGAGAGATTTGTCAAATAGCGATTCCCCTTCATGATGAATGAGTTTACAGATGCGGCAGTTTCTGCAGGTAAGAGGTGACTCACAGTTTTCAGAGAACATTTAGTTATTTAAAGACACTAAAATGTGTCTCTGATTCTTGCAGAATAAATCAAACATAGTATCAAACCTGTACTCATGAAAAAAACATATACCTGGCCCAGCCATCCATTTGTTTCATTTGTTCATGACATCCAAATTTAACAGCGTCACAAAAAGAAAACCTGGTGGAAACTATGGAAACTTTTTGACTTCCTCTGATTCATTTTGTCCTCATGAAAAAATCCAAACAAATCACCAAACATGTCCAAGACATCAGGAAAAGAACGATGGGTCTCTACAGGTCTGGTTCTGTGGGTTCTGTTTCCTGTTGACACTTTCACTTTCTGCTTAAACAGTCCAAGTATAAACACAGGTCTATTCAGCCACTCTGCTGTGCAGGAAGAGATGGATCCAAAGGTAAATATGTTTGGGTGAGAAATGCGTGAAAAACATCCGAACAAAAACATTCAGGTGCTGGCTGAAGATCTGAAGTCCTGCAGTGAGAGAAGGTCACCAGAAGGCCACAATCGGCCTGTGACTTCTGAGAAGACGTGTTCCAGGCAACATTCTGAAGGGCCGCATTGGAAAAGGTTCAATGGAAACGGCAAAATTCAAAATAACTTCACAAAACTTTGAAAAAACGTCCAAACCTCAAGGCTTGGAGGGTATGACTCTCCATTTTTCTGAAAAGTGTGGCACATGCTGGTTTAAAACCACTACAAACTGTTTATTACAGCCATGCATAACGTCTTCATCAGATGACATTATGAAATGAATGATCTGTTCAAAACAAGCAGATGGAAATACGCCTCATTAGCATAATTTTGACATTTTAACAGTTTGCTTAAAGTTCACATGACAACTGGACAGAAATATAACTAGTGACAGATTTTCATAGCACTGCTGGTTTCAAACACTGAAGCTAACACTAACTCTAATTTGACAACTTTTTTTTAGTAAAAGGTTATCTAACGTTACTTTTTCGAAACCAACAATCAGATTAGTTACTTATCAATTACTATTTTTTTTTATAATTTTCCTTTAGAAAAAACCCCAAAACAATATATTTCCTCTGTTGTGTCGCAGTGTGTGCGTTACACAAAGTCACGTTTTCAGCACAAGGACAACTCACATGGAAAAACATCCCAGGCAGTCAGTAACACAACCATAAGCAACAGTGGAAGGAGGAGAGATGTGCGTTTTGGAGCTGGATAAACTGTTATTATTCTGAGTTTGTGTCGGCTAAAGATGACAGTGTTAAAGGCTCACTGTAGACTGTGCTGGCTACAAAGTCTCATCTAGCTTATCTCAACATGGCCATCTTCTGCTCCATGAAAGCAAAGTAGCTTTATTGGTTCAGTCTTTGAAATAAGCAAAAACTGTTTACTTCATTACAGGGTGGAGATTTTCTGCAGATAAAAGACGCCTGTGCAGGTCTGGAACAGGAGGAGCTGTAGTTTTATTTTTTATTTTTTCCTGCTATGAAAGGTTTAGATAAAACCTTTTATTACAACAAATATCTCCTTTACAGTAAGGTTTTAATCTCAGTGCTAAACATTTTGAGTTGCTCTGCTTTAATTTTTTCTTTTCTGCCTCCAGAATTTTTTAGAAGCTCTTTATCAAACTAAATTTATTTCTCCTCATACGTCTGAAAACTAATAATTATGACAGACATGGATGAAACCTTTGTTTAGTTTATTCCAAATATCAATTTTATTTTGAGGAGCACTTTTTGCATTTTCTCAGATAGCAGCACTTTTTTCAAAGTAAAATGGAATCTGACTTATGTATGCAGAAGTTTTGATTTATTTTTTTAGAGATGAGCTACTGGGAGTTTCAATGCAATTCAAATATTCTTCTTTGTTATCACTAATAACAGGCTGTTGTGATACTGTACGTTAGCAACGCAATATTCATTTCTTTTTCTTATTTTAGCTGTTAAAAATAAAAGCAGACTGAAGTTGTCTTGAAGTTCAGAATTAATAATATTTTTCTTACTAAAACTTTTTCTCCTGCAGTAGTTGCACATTTGAGTTTGAAAACTTATTGCGGAAAGCCAAAGGCAAACCTGGGCAATAATCATGTTGTCTAAACAGCATATTGATATGTCACACCTGGACAGATAATCTCGGTAAAGTAGAAATGCTCGCTAATACATATTTAGACAGATTTGTGAACAATATTTGACAGAAGTATGTCTGTTATGAATATCGAAAAAGGTTTGGATTTTTGACCAGTTCAAAAGTCTCATATTTTTAATGTACTTTCACTGCTTTAACCATCTTTTTGCTAACCGTCTACGTCTCTGTTAAGGACTTTTCTGGTCCATTTTTATCTTTGTGCTGTGAGAAGTAGATGAACTTGACCCGTCCAGTTGTATGCAGTCAAAGTGATGAACAGAAGAAGCAGAATTTTTTTGTTCAGTGTTCCTCATTGTTTCTGCTTCAAGAAAAAAAAAAAAAAAAACTAAAGTAGCAAATGACCTTTTATACATTCAAATTTAAAAAGTTCTACCACTTAAATTGTAGGATTTATTGTATCAGAACATAAAAAGGATCTGTGGCCTCATGCACACAAGGTACGTTCAGACAGAGACATGGCCTTTGTCCAGTTACTTCCAAGAATTCAGTTGGCTCAGAAAGAATTTACCTTGGAAATGTCTGGTCTTTTCATTCAAAGCACAAAATATATTTGAGGCAATAATTTATAGAAACCACCTTTTAGTAAGGTGGTCTGCACGGACACAGGCAGAGTACTGCTGTGTAATACTGTTGTTTTCAGGGGGAAAACAACAGTATCAGTTATTTGGAGGGATTTCAGACATTCACATCCTGATGGTGGCAAGCTGCTACACTGTAGCCACAGCTGCCCCAGGCAGATTGACAGAGGCAAGGCTGCCAAACAGCCGCCGGCCCTCTGACCACCAGCAGGTAGGCAGGTGAAGCGTCTTGCTCAAGAACACGACTGAAACAGACGGAGCTGGGATTGAACCGGCAACCCACCGATCACTGGACGAACTACCACCAACAACACCATCGTTCTGCTAAAACAAGACTTAGAGACTTTTTCCCCACATTATCATAGTGGGGTATTTGTGTGGTGATTTTGGGAAATGAGATTAATTTAATACAACTTGGAATAAGACTAACAAGATGTAGACAAAGTGAAGCAGTGTGAATACTTTCTGGATGCTCTTTGCACTTATGTACTTAGATTTCTTGAGGTGTGTGAATTCACTGGGTTGTTGCCGACATCTGGAGTGAACTTTCATCCAATGGGCCAAATGGAAGACACAGATATGCTTTAGAGTTTTTTCTACTTGCTATGTATGTTATATTGGCTCTACCTATTTAGTTTAAGTAATGGAAAGATAAACCGAACTGAAAAACTTTAGATAGCACCATATCTCATCTGTTTCTACTACCTTCTACTACCATCTGTTTCTAGTCCTTGCCGTATAAACTGCTGTCTAATCACTGAGAAGCATTCCAATAACATCCTCTGCAGGGCATTTTTAATGCACATTTAAGAAACAGTAGTCATTGAAAGTGGGGAACTTCCACATCACAATCAATATGGGTGTAATTAAAGGGCCTGGGAGTACTTTTTATAAAGCCATTTTAAGTTGTTCTACTTTGCTCGCTTCTCCCTCTGCAGCAGTGCTCTGTAATTGCTGCAGAAATTTGGGACACCTTTGGAGTGGAAGAGGAAGATGGAGAGAAAAAAATAAGAATCACATGAAACAAAGAGAACCCCACCAAGAACAGATTTAGTAGAGTATATCACAGGAACGTTATTTTTTTCAGCTGTCATTTACACTTGATGCATTTTATGTAACTGTATAAATGGTCTCCTTTACTGCAATTACTGATTTCAAACATACTCCAATTAGGTCCCCATAACCTACAGTTTTCTTTGAAAGGTCTGAGTGTGGTTATGTCAGTCATTCAGCTGCTGCGGCAGGTAGAACAGGAAACTTTATTCTGCTGTGGTTATTTCTTTTGTTCCCCCTGAACTCTTTGTCACTCAGGTTCAGCATGCATGCTTCTGAAAAATGTAAAAAAAGAAAACCAGGACTTAAAGTTACAAGTGTACTTCTCTTGCATCTGTGCACCAATCGCAAACACATTTTTAACCCAATAAAAAAATATATATTTCACTTAAAAAGCATACCCTTCTTCAGGAGCTGCTGGTCTTCACTGACATTATTTAGCAGCCTGGACACAAACTGATGGACACAACCAACACCTTACGACTTTATTTCAGTAATTTAACTATGCTTGCATAATTTCGGCTTCATTCTGGTAATATTAGGACTTTATTCTCATATTATAATGACCCTCTTGATGTGCAACTTTATTCTCTTAGGTTAAGTTTTAAAAATCACTGAGCCTGGCTCTAATACTCTGTCGTATTAATCTGTCTTCTCTTTCCTTTACATAAATACTGTAAAGTAGTGAGTGTACATATATTGATCAACTTCATTTATTTATCCTTAACGCCTACACTCCCTGAGAGAGTGAAACCAAAGTCAAGTTCCTTTTTTGTCGCACAAACATGGCCAAGAAAGCCGATTCTGATAATTATACAATGCTGAAGAAATTGTTAAAACCAACAAAAACAAACTATTCAAAGCTACCAGTCAACAGTTGGAAATATTACAGTTTCCAAACAGAAACACTCTCCTAACCATACATTTCACTGTGTCATAATGGCATATCTAATCCCACTATGCATTCAATCTCCAAAGTTTGAAGGGAAGTGGACAGCTTCAATACAAACAAACACCAACAGGCCTGGAATCACAGAGATAAGGTGGAAACAAAGAGTCTATCCAAAGTATTTACCCCACTGGATGTTTTTCTCTTTTCATTGATTTTATAGCATGATCAAAAGCATTATGCATATTTTGACAAAAAAGACAAAACAACAACAACAAAAAGACCCCTTTAATATTTATTGTCAAAGTAATAACTGTTTCTGCAAAATAATGACAATTAAAAATATGTAACAAAAAATTAATTATAATAATTGTATAATAAATCACACCCTTTAAAGGGACTGACCTAATTCAATAGAGGTCAGACCAACTGGTGCTAGTAGTCTCACATGATTGGAGTGGAGTTTATTGAATAAATACATAAATACTTTAACAAATTCTCAAGAACCAAAGTGGGACTCTGAAATGAAAGGTCAAGAAGTTATATGAGACAACATAATTTCAGTAAAAAAAACTACTGCTATAGTGCATTAGGTATTATGTATTTGAATACAGTGTGGTATTTAAAATATTGCCAGAAAACAATTAAAGAAAAGGTCACAGCTCTTAGATCCATCTCAACAGAATCTGGGATATCGTAACTTTCCCTTTCAGATTGACAGTTTGTGACCAGCTTACTGTAGTAGAAGAATGTTAAATATTTTTCAACATTTTTCAATACAGAAAAAAATAAAATGAAATCATTCATGTGGCTTTGACATTTCAGCAATCAGCTCCAATTGGCTCCGTTAAGCAGCTGCCCAAGCAAGATGAGAGTTAAATTATTCATGGTCACAAAGCAGGAGCAGGAAATCATTTCACACCAGCCATTTCCACAGATCATCAGGTAATTTAATAATATAGGTTTAAAATCAAGGTGGAGGTCAATGTAGGGACAGGAGGACTGACAATGTCCAAACACAAGCTCCACCTGACCACAGTCACACAGACCTACTATGACCAGATTTAGTTAGCCTTGATGCTACAGCCCAACATTCACCGTCATGTTCTACAGCTTTTACATTAAAATGAACAAAGAAACAAAAATATTACTATGTATACATAGTAATATTAGTTTATTAAAAGTGGATAGACTCATGTTTAAATAGCTCAGTGATGATGAATGACTTGCAAGTAAAATAAGTTTTTGGTGTCTGAATGTTTTCAGTCAGGACACTGTACAATGGAAAAGGCAATTTAGTTCTTCCATGGTCGGATTCAGTAGATGATTCCAAACTGCCATGCTCATGTCTCCGGTCCCGCTGCTCCTCTCTCCTGTTGGAGCAGGAAGCAGGAAGCAGGAAATAGGAAGCCTCCTCTGGGGTCAGGAGGGTTTCTGCAGGTGACTGTTTCTGGCAGAGCAGACATCTTGGCAGACAACCTTCTGCTGCGTTCAGACCGGAGGCGATTTGAGCTTCAGGGTCGACTGGTTTATATGATATCTGTATGTGGACACCGAGATGCCCAGGACGTGTCTTTTTGTGCCACCTTCAATGCTTTACTGTTCTGGTCAGGCCACCCCTATGAATATTTCTTCTGGGCACGCCTGGCCGGATGTTTAAAGTTATTGTCCTGTTGGAAAGTGAACCTCCATTCTGTTTAAAGTTTTCTGCAGCCTCTAGCAGGATTGCTCCATGTTTAGCTCCATCAACTCGGTCTGCCGTTCCTGACCCTTGCAAATGAAAGCATCCTGACAGCATAATGTCACCACCATGTTAGCAGGGTTGGTGTGGTCAGGATGAAGTGACATGTCAAGTTTTCATCCCACATTATTTTAAGGGAATACAGTAAATTTGAATCTGATTTAATTTCAAGTACACTGACATTTGTGGCTCCGATGTTACAAAAAGTGAAAAACGCAGTAAGAGGACTTTTGTGAGGCATGGGGCGTATGAACACAAAACACAGCAACTACAGAGGAACAAGAATCCTGAGGCTGGCCAAGTCATGTCACTGGTCTCCAAAGAAGGGCCCTGAGTAATTAAACAAGGCCAGGCAATGCAGCCACCTTTAATTGAACTGGAATTAAAAAAGAAAAAAAAAAGTGTAAAAAGAGACTTGGCTAGAAAGCAAAAAAATTGAAAAGAGGGAAGCAGATGGAACAAATGATAGTGGGATCCCAGGTGTGGTCATGGGTGCAGCTGATCGATTGGAGACAAAATACATCTCTCTCACTCATGGGCTCCGTCTTCCACTGAGTCTCTGTCCCTTGTAGCTCCTCTCCCAGTTTCACTCATTTGATGTTGTGGAAGGAGCCGACCCAGCAGGCTCATTCGGTGTGGGTTGGTCCACACTGTCATCATATTTGCAGTACGTCAAACTGTTCAGTCCATAACCAGCAGAAACATAGTTAGAATAGGCATAACATCCAACATCAGGACACTGAACATCAGCTGTCCTTTCAGACCAGAGATACTGACTTGTTTCCAACAGAAAACCACACAGAGTGCAGCAAGCACATCAAACAACTTCTGCACTATAAGATCAATACTTTTGTCAATATTGGATGTGTCACTTATTTGCTGAGTGACTCCTTCAGACAGCACTGAAGCACAACAGTGACAAACGTGTGTGTGTGTGTGTGTGTGTGTGTGTGTGTGTGTGTGTGTGTGTGTCTAAAATCTGAGCACCAGAGGAAAAGGACAGCATGCTGTTTTCCAGCCACCGGCCAGATGCTTGAATTTATTGGGGAGTAAATGAAAATGGATGAAGTGTACACACAAGAAATGAGGGAACATGCTGTCAACAGGAGATGATGGTGGACAAACGCCTGAGTGGAAGACAGAGGGACGGATCAGAGGAGCAGTGGAGGTGACTGTAATATGGATACTGATAGGTTGATTTTTTTTAAACTCCTGTGGAAATCTGCCAACATACGGACGAGGGGACTTCTTTCAAAACATTAAAAGAAAGGATTTAGCCTACAATATTAGAACAATTTTATTATTTAAAGCTGGGATATCAGTTGAGATGCACAAAAGCCTTTATGTTGCACATGAGCCTTGTAGAGAATGGAAAGTTGATCCTAATTTTGAGTAAAAAACTGGATTCATGTTTAAAACGAGGAGAACAGCCAACAGTTACAGAGAAGATGCTACATCTACTGACATGTAATCTATGGGCACCTTGTGACCAGGGTACCTAAGTACGCCATGCCCAAAGGACTCAACCCAAAGTCCTGTCTATGGCCCAAATTAGAGCGACTTCCCTAATTCATTATCCTGCAGCTGCACTCAGAGCTGACCAAAGCAATTTCCATCTGCCAGCCGTGCTCTAAATATGTGTACTCACCAAACAACCCTGTAACAAAGCTGTAGGCGAGTACAACACCTGATCTGACACGTCATAGTTGGAGCACTCTCATTAAAACTTTCAATATGCCAAACTTGGCAAAAAACAGAACTGACAAACATTCTTCATTCATTCTTCAAACTTCAACATCTCAAATATGTAAGTCGTTCAACTAATATATATGAAATGTTGACGTGTACACTGGACACAGTTCCTATATCTGATTTTTTTAATTAATTTATTTTTTTGTTGAACTCAGTGAGCAGCTGAAAATGTCTCTTAGTTTGAAAGATTTGGACTAACATTTCCAAACAAGCTGATAATCCTGATCATCTAAAAAGGTCGTAGTTTGAATTGTTTTAATGTTTGGACTGAATCATCACAATGTTTTTCCAAAGGTCACATCATATAAATATAAAAGAGTTGGGTATTATGTAATGTACTAAGTCATCTAAACAAGATGAGGTCAAATTCATTTTTGCATTTCCTTTAATTCATTCAAACTAAGGGTAACATTATCCATGCATAAAGACCCATCACTACTGATCTGCTGAAATCACACAACTTATAGAATCATTTGATTTGTGTCTTACAAACAGATGGCAAAGCTCAACAGTCCTCTGATGAGGCCCAGTGAGAGACAGACAAAGTTAAAAATTGCTAAAGTTAATGCAATTCCATTGGTAGCTCTGCAAATGATTTTTTTGTGCTTACCTGTGTTGGGAGGCATGGATAAAAGAGTGCAGGCATCTGCTCCCTGTCCCACTGATGGCGACGACAATAAAGTCTTGGCAAGGAAGGCGGAGATGGGCTGAACCAGCAGGGATGTGAGGCTCCCTCCAGACCCAGCTAGCACAAAAACAGAACAAAAGACAAGCAAGAAAAAAAAAAAAAAAAGACAATTAAACACTCTCTTTTGGATCTTCCTGCAAACCAACAAAATGACAATTTATGTAATGTAGTTTCTAAATCATACTATATTAAAAATCTAACTCTGCATTGGTGATATAGTAAATGTTATCGCTGACAAGCTGGCATTTGATGCTGGTCAATAAAATAGAATAAAATAAACTCAGTCCTTCTTGATTTTAATGGTTTTTGCCTTAAGTCTTTTTTATATAAATTAAATAAATACTGAACAAGAAGAATGAAGGGCCTGAAAGGAATCTGGAGTACCCAGAGAGAACCCACACACGTAAGGGCAGAAGAACTCCCCAGGCTGGGATTGGACCTCACTGCACTGCTTGGCTCTTCAATCCGTCAGTGTTCATTTTACATGTTCAG